>NW_007245888.1:512894-547794 GCF_000164805.1 Carlito syrichta
CTTCCTTCCCTCCCACCCTCCCTCTCTCACTTTTTCCCTCCTTTCCTCCATCTCTCCCTACCTCCCCCACTTCCTTCCATCCCTCCTTTTTCCCTTCTTTCTTCCTCTTGCAGAAAGTGTGGCAACACCTCTGCTGGAGGCCCCATCTACTCAAGTTTGATTTTGACATCTCTGAACCAAAAAGATGGTTTGAAGCCCGTGGGCAGCTGCTGTGTGCGTGTGTAGACATTTCTGCTTTGCATTCATGTGAGCAGGCCAGTTAAGGCTTCCTGGAGTAGATGCTTAAGCTGACACATTTCCCAATACACATCTGGCGTGTGTGACTGATAAACGGACATTCTAAAAATGCTTTTTTCACCCTGGTGAGAACCATTAATTTCACTTGCATACTTTCATAATTTCAGTTGCATACTTGATTTTCTATTTTATAAGAATAATTCTTGAAACTTGCACATTCTTACATGCCCCTCTCTCCTGTTCTTCCCCCTGGATTTAGGACCATCTGCATTCCCAGCAGGAGCTCTGGGAATGCTCAGCACTGCAGCCCACTGGAGTGAAGAGGGTGACTCTGACAGAGCGGCCCTGGCCGGAACCCCATTCTCACCATTTGCGGTTGTGTGACATCCAGCATAGCATTCAGCTTCTCTGGACCTGGCCCACGACCTGTAGAATAGGGTCTTAGGGGATGGCATCCCACACAGGTTGTTGTGAGGGTGCTGAGTTAACATGTGGCGTATCTAGCACACAGTACGTGCTCAATAATTGTCTAATTTATGCGACACTTTAACATGAATGTGAGAGTGAGGCTGTTTTTGAGCTTGGGTCCTAAGAGTCACAGCAGGACTTTGTGAGGCATTAGGAGCAGATTCCCCATCTCACCCCCAGGACCCCTGCTAGCTGTCTGGTTATTTCCCTTGAAGGCCCCAGTCTCACATCTCCCTGACACACCACAGGACCTACCCCTGATGTGACCGGTACTGTTCAGGTCTATGGGGGTAGGGACCTTGGTGTCCTTGACCTCAGATTCCCTGGTGATTTCATCATCATCTAGAAGCATGGCATTCCCAGCAGCTGGGTTTTTTTTTTTCCTAAGAAAGACTCTTGTCTGTCTTTTAAAGGGTTAAATACAAGCAAACAAAAGTAATACTTGACCTAAAATATTTAGTATCTGGCTCTTTGAAGAAAATGTTTGCTGACCCTCCCAGTATTAACAATTGTGCTGGGCTGCCTCTTGGTTAATCAGTGTCTTATATTGGATTTAGCCCCAATAGTGGTAGAGGTCATTTAATTTTTAGTTCTTAGGAAATCTTTCTTCTTCTCTGTAAAGTTCTAGATGTCCTCCCTTCAGTTGTAATTTTTATATAGAGTAACACATGGCCTGAGGCCAAGGCATCCTGCTTCCCTGTCATGATGCAGTGATTGAAGAGTGCCCCTGTCATCTCAAATGTGTCCTGGGCTTGGTGCCCAACAAGCTCAGAGCCTGCGTTTACTGTGAGCAGAGCATTTAGACCTCAACCCTTCATGTATTTCATGGCTAGAGAAATATTCTTCTCTCTGTCTTAGCTTATACTGCTCTAACCAAGACCACAGGCTGTGGCTGTGGCTTAAATCACAGACACGTGTTTTTCACAATTCTAGGGGCCGGGAGGTCCAAGGTCAAGTTGTCTACAAATTTGGTGATAGTGAGGGCTCACTTTGCTTCTCAATTGGTAGATGGCCATCTTCTTCTCACTGTGAAGAAGGAGGAGGAGGAAGAGGAGGAGAAGGAGGAGGAGGGGAAGAAGAAGAAGAAGAAGAAGAAGAAGAAGAAGAAGAAGAAGAAGAAGAAGAAGAAGGAGAAGAAGAAGAAGAAAGAGGAGGAGAAAGAAGAGAAAGGGAGGAGAGAAAGGTAAAGGAAGAGGAAGGGGGAGAGAGAGAGGGAGAGAGAGGAACAGAGAAAGAGGGAGGAAGAGAGAGGGATAGAAAAAGGAAGACAGAGGAAGAGAAAGAGAGAGGAAGAGAGAGGGGAGATAGAGAGAGAGGGAGAGAGAAAGAGAGGGGGAAGATGGAGAGAGAGAGAGGTAGGGAGAGAAGAGTGAGAACCCATTTATGTTTTTCTTTTCTTGTGGGGTCACCAGCCACATCATGAGGCTCCATCCTGTTGACCTCATCTAAACCCTGTCACCCCAAGGGCCCCATCCTCACACCAGCACCCTGGGAGTTAGGGCTTCAATAGGTGGATTGAGGTGGGGCACGGACATGCAGTCCATGGCACTCTCCAGTGGTGCTCCTCTGCACGCTGGCGGCTGCCTGCCTGATGGGTCCTGATGCTGGAACGCACAGTGCCACAGTCTGTGCCCTTCCCATGCACTCTCAGTGGAGTGCCTTGTTTCTTTCTTTCAGGGTTTTTGTTTCTTCCTGGCCATCCGCCTGTTTCCTTGTTAGATCAGAGTTGTGGCCTGCTGCTGCCATGTTATGACCCCATCAGTGGGGGGCTAAAGAGTGTCCCCGGCTGCATGGCCTGTGCCGATTCCCATGTGGCAGCCTTGGCCCACTGTCCCTTCCTGGTCCCCAGTCCTAACCCAGTGGCAGCAGCAGCCATGGCAACCCCAGCTGTACCAGGGATCCCAGCCCTTCCTGCAGAATCATGCCTGGGCCAGGATTGTTTACTAAGGAACTGGCATTGCTGGGGATTGTTGGAGCTGCAGGCTCATGGTCCCTGGCTATTAGCAAGAAATGCTGTGTGGGTCATGAACGTGCATGAGAAGAAAAGCCCTCTCCTCCTGACTCCAGCCCCCTGGAGCTGCTGCATTATGGTTTGGGGGCTCGTTCAAGCCTTCACATTTGACACCCTCCCAGGCATCTCATATGCCTCTTGGACGAGCCTTATGGGGCAGATAGGTATCCCCCGCTCTGCAGGTCAGAAGGCTGAGGCCGGGAGAGGTGACTGACTTGGGAAAGACTCGACAGCCAGAGTCCAGCAGAGCGGTGTTTCTAGAGTGGCCAGCTCCCTGCCCGCATGTTGGGAGTCAGGCGCATCCCGGCTCTGCGGCTTCTCAGTTGTGTGACCCAGTTCCTGCCTCTTTTCATCGGTGTGACATGTTGGTGGACCCCACGATCTCCAAACTTGCTCCAGCTCCGAAACCTTCAATTTCGATGTGAGTCTGTCTCCCATGTGTTCATTTTTTGAAGAGTGGGCGTCCTCTGAACTCAGGCTGTGAAGGGATTTAAAGTCCTGGAATCAGGAGGAGGGGACTGTTCTTCCAACGAGCAGCTGCCCTTTGCTTTCATGACTCATATGGTCTTCATTGCTAAGAGCCAGCATCTGTCTGATCAGTGACGTTGCTATTTCCTTCCTCCTAAGCCTCAGGGGGAAATGCAGTCGCCCCATGGGAGGAGAAATGGCATCTGGAGCCATGGGAAAGTTTTAGCAAAGAGTAAGAGGTTGTTGGCAAAGCATAAAGGGAGATGAAATGAGATGAGTTCTTGTTTAGGCTTTGTAATCTTGATAGGATTTCTTTGGAGGAGAAATGTACGCACAGCACAAATAAGAACCATCCTGTAGTTGAGCTAAATTCTCTTTCTCCCAGTAGGGTCGTGGGTGATTTTCCACATATGGTTGTTCTTGGCCACCGCAGTGGACATAACAACCCATGGCTACAAACGGGGATGGTAGGATGTTAGAACCAGGCAGGACCTTATGGCATGAATTCTTTTTATGGTTGAGGACACCGAGGTCCAGAGGAAGTTGTCCCAGATGACTCAGTGTGTGACGTGGCCTAAGCCAGAACCCAGGACTCTAGTATGTTAGGCAAATAATTAACTGTGTAAAATTTATATTAAATACTAAAATCATATTGAAATACATCAGTTTAGTAGAATCTTGAATGATTTTTCCTTTTTTTCTTTTTTCTTTTGGGTTGGGGTCTCACTCTGTGGCCCAGGCTGGAGTGCAGTGGCACACTCACGGCCAACACAGCCTCAACCTGCTGGGCTCAGGTGATCCTTCTACCTCAGCCTTCCAAGTAGCTGGAACTAATTTTCTTGATATTTTGTAGAGATGAGGCCTTGCCAAGTTGCCTAGGTTGGTCGCAAACCCCTGGGCTCAGGTAGTCCTCTTGCCTCTGCCTCCCAAAGTGCTAGGATGACAGGCATGAGCCTCTGTGTCCGGTCACATGATATTTCATTCTCTCTTTTCTCACTGTATTGTACCTGGCTGAGTCATTTGGAATAGCTAACACCTACCTAATAGGTGGCATGTGTTTTGGTTATCTGATACCTCCTAGGAGTTTGGGAAAGGTCTTTAATGTTGCTATTTTGAATAATGAAATGTGAAGCCACTTTCTATGTCTAGTGATAATACAGACTGATACAAATAGCTTTTATCTGTGATAATCGTGAAAGTTTGCATGGCTTGTTCAGTTCATGAAGCATAAAATGCAGATACCAAGGTAGTTTTCTAGGTTTTTTTTTGTCCTGGAAAGATGCCACATTCTGACCCACCATGGCACCTGCAGGATGTAGGAAGGTTTTTTGGGGTTTTTTTTGAGTTGGAGTCTCACTCTGTCTCCCAGACTGGAATGCAGTGGCCGCTCCCGGCCACCGCAGCCTCGCCTGCTGGGCTCCGGCAATCCTTCCGCCTCAACCTTCCGAGTAGCTGGAACTACAGGCATGCACTACCATGCCCGGCTGATTTTTTGATTTATTGTAGAGATGAGGTCTCGCTGCCCAGGCGGGTCTCAAACCTGCGGGCTCAGGCAATCCACTCACCTCAGCCTCCCAAAGTGCGGGATTACAGGCTGAGCCACTGAGTCCGGCTAGGAAGGTTTTTGATAAGAAATTGAATGGTGTCACTATGAAGAACCATGTGGGGGATATGTGAGGTTCTCTCCGGGAGGGACAAGTCTGAGCCGACAGCCAGGGCCAAGACCTCTGTCGTGCCAGCCTGGGTGGGACTGCCCGCTGCCTGAGATGTCATCCCACCTGCTGCTTGTGTGACCGGCACCAACGCATGGTGCAAAAGAGAGAAACCAGGACTCATGGCGGCTAAGGCAGTAATAGAAGTCATTCAGTTAACATCTCATTGAATAAAGCCAGGATCCCGCTCACAACCCATGATGCTCCAGCACCCCCAGCCCACATGTTGTGATTCTATCAATCCCATTTTGTCCTTTGAGGATGACATTCTCATCCTTCCTGCCTCTGGTGGGGCTGGGAGCCCAGCTCAGAGAGTCTATAGGCCCACTCAGAAACCATCCTCAACCTCCAACCCCTGTGTGTGCCCAAGGTGTCATGCAAGACTCACTGCAGAACAAGCAACCAAGCAGATGAGCTCGCAGGGCGGCGAGTGCCGTAGCAAAGAGAACTCACCTGACACAGGTGGAGGGTTGAAGGGAGCACCATTCTCCAGCTGCACTTGGAGCAGAGACCCTTGACGTCCAACAAGTGCTCTGCAAGTCACCCACCCTGCCGGTCGCAAACGGCATTCCTAAGGCAGCCTCCCCCGACAGAGCATCCTACCCCCGATGGGCTCTCTAACTCATGTGAGACAATGTTGGGAAGACGGCAGAGTGTGGGCATGGCTCAGCAGACACCAGGTCCACACCACAGCTGAGAGATCTGTGGGAGTGGGGCTGGCTTCTCCAGCTACACAGGTCTCACCCAGCGGGTCTGGAAAGGGAAAAATGAAGGGCAAAGGGTAAGACTCCATGCAACGGTGCAGGCGGGAAAGGAATGGGGAAGTGGGATGCCAGTCACGCCAGCAAGAACAGAGCCAGTAGAAGCAGGTCCTGCCGGCTCCAGGGGCTGTGGCTATCCTAGGCTGGACATCCATGCTGGCAAGGACTCAACTGTGTGCGCCAGCTTACATGATGGTGCCCTGCCCGTGTGTGATGGTGGAGATGGGACCTTAGGGATGAGAGGAGGTCTAGAAGGGTCATGAGGGGGCCAAGCAGGGACCCCTTTAGGGAGGAGATTGGATCCAGAAGGGTCACGGGGAGGGTCAAGGAGGACCCCCTTAGGGAGGAGATTGGATCTAGATGGATCAGGAGGTGATTAAGGGGGTTCCCTCAAGGAGGAGATTGGAACTAGATGGGTAGCGAGGGAGTCAAGGGGGACCCCCTTAGGGAGGAGATTGGGTCTAGAAGGGTCACGAGGAGGTCAAGGGGGACCCCTTCAGGGAGGAGATTGGGTCTAACTGGGTCACATGAGGGAGTCAAGTGGGACTTGCATTGTTATAGAGAGGTCTGAGAGCTTGCACTGCAGCTGGGAAGATGGCAGCACCCCTGGACTCTGGCCTTCTGTGTGTTGCCAAGAACGTTGTCACTAGAGGGGGTTCCGGCACCTTCATCTTGGACTTCCAGCCTTCAGAACTGTGGGAAAATAAGTGTTTGTCGCTTAAACTGCCCAGTCCATGGTATTTGTTACAGCGGCTCAAGCCGCCTACAACAGCAGCCAGACTCACACCTGCACAATCACACACAGGCATCCACATCCTCCCACACACACAGACACAATCACTCACACTCATACATTTACACCATACCCTCACACAGATACCCACACCCCTGTACTCACACCACACACACACAGACACACAATCACCCACACCCGTACATTTGCACCACACACTCACACAAATATTCACAACTGTATATATACACAGACACTTACACCCACACACTCACACACAAACACCCAGACACTCACACTGAGATAATCACACAAACACACACAGGCACTCACACCCATACATTACACCCACACACTCACACACGGGCACTCACACCTAGACACTCACACACAGATGCTTACACCCATACAGTCACACAGTCACACTCATATGCTCGCACCCAGACACACACAGATGCTTACACCCATATACTCACACTCATGCACTCATACAGTCTCTCACACACACATACTTACTCCCATACACTCACAGTCACACTCATACACTGACACACAAACACACACACCCATACACACACACAGGCCTTCACACCCTTACATTTGCCTAAACTCACAACGAGACACTCACACCCACACACTCATACAGTCTCATGCGCACGTTTAGACCCATACACACACACACACTCACGCCCACACACTCGCACACAGACACACAGCCCAGAAGAAGCACCGATGTTCAGGCTGTGTGCTGGATCTGTGTTCTGAATGCTACAACTGCATTCCTTCCAACAGTGTGGTTGGTCCCAGACCACCCTCAGGCACAGGTTTCTGATCAGCAGTCGCCTCTGACACCCCAAAGGGGAGCCTGTGGGGGGATCATTCGGGCCCGGAGCCTGAGTTCCCCCTGCAATTCGTGCCTCAGTTCTTGACAAATGGTGAAACAGGATGAGCTACAGGATGCTGAGGGGTTCTTGGGCTCACGCTGTGGGTTTGTTTTTCCATGTGGAGTGAGCTCAGCCTCTCCTGCGGGCAGGGGGCGGCCCCGCCTCCATGCCCTTCACCTGGAATCCTCCATGGCTTTCCACCCAGAGACCTTTCTCTGCCCTGGCCTCTGCAGTCTCTTATTTTTATGGCTTCTATCGTGATTATTTTAGAGAAAAGTGAGGTGGCCCTGTGGCTCCACACCCTCCTGTGGCCCCTGGTCTCTCCCTTTCCAGCTGCCCAGCCCCTGCTCCCCTGTGGCTGTCACCTTGGCCCTGACCTCCGGCTGCTCCAACCTCCTCATGGTCCAGATGCTTGTCAGAGCCTCTTCTGCCTCTGGGCTTCTGTGTGACTGTTCCCACTGACTGGAGCCACACAGAGGCCCAGCCTTAGTGGAGCCACAGCGGACTTTGTTTTCTGCTCACCCATCGCCTGTGCGGAAGGACCTTCCCAGGTCCCCTGTGAACTGACCCAAGCTCCCCCCACAGCCGCAGTGTTTGTCCCCCACCCCCTATCACTGCCTCACTCTCTTATCCCTGGATCTGGGGGCCAACCTGTTGCCCCAACTCCTAGAATGTCACCTCCTTAGGGACAGAGAGGTGACTGATCTTGTTTTCTGCCGTGCCCCAGGACGTAGAACAGACCTGGGACTTATTTGGGCAAAAGAAGAACAATGAATAATGCTCTTCCCACCCTGTTTACTTCCATTTGTCTATGGGGTGTTATTATCATCATGTTTCATTCTTAATTTCTTTAATTTTGATTCTTAATTAGAGGATTAAATGGATTCTGCGCCGCAAAATTTGGTCCAAATATTGCTGGGGCGCTTGGTAAAAAATGCACATTTCTGCCTGGCACGGTGGCTCATGCCTGTAATCCTAATCCAAGTCCTTTGGGAGGCGGGGGAGAGAGGATTGCCTGAGCCCAGGGTTTGAGACCTGCCTGGGCAACATGGCGAGACCTCGCCTCTACAGTAATTTAAAAAATTAGCCAGGCGTGGTGGCGCATGCCTGTAGTTCCAGCTACTTGGAAGGTTGAAGCAGAAGGATCGCCTGAGCCCAGCAGTTGGAGGCTGTGGTGACTGTGAGTATGCCCCTACACTCTAGCCTGGGCGACAGAGGAAGACTCCAACTCAAACAAAACAAAACAAAAAACCCCCTCACATTTCTGGGACCCATGCCATATCTGTTGCATTTCAGCCTCCATTGGTCAGGCCCAACACTGCCTTTCCAGTCAGCTCCTTGGGTGATTTTATGCAACCCGATTTTAGACTAGGTAACCCTGAGGTCACTTCGACTTCTCAAGGCCTATGCTTTTAATGCTGATTCCTTTGTCTCATTAAATGGAACACATAAATGAATAAGTTGATTGGGCACCCAAGACTGAGCGCTCTGCAGCAAATGCTGTCCTTGCTTTGCCCATCACTTCATAGAACTTACCGCTGCAGTGAAGGACCGCTCAGGGTCCGACTGGATACGCTGGATCCCAGATACCTGATGCTCAGCAGCGCCTACCATTGGCCGTGCACGCAAACAGCTATCTCCTGTGTCCCTAGTTGGAATAATTCGGAGGTGGTGGTCTTCTTTGACTTCCAGAGTCCCAGTAGGATTAAACTCGAGTTGCCCCTGTGAAAATGGCCCTGATAAAGACCCCTCTCTAGTCTTCCTTCCCATATTTCACTTGTCCACACCTGCTGGTGTCACCCAGAATCACTCCTGGCACTCATCCCTTGCCTGGAGAAAGTCACACTGAGCCCACCTCTGAGGAACACCATGGGTTAGAGCATCACTCCCCACCAGGATGCAGTCCCCAGCACAGGGCCATGCCCCTCCATCGTTCTCCGAGGGACCCACCCCTGAGGATTCACGCCTTCACACTAGGTGCTCAGTGGATATTGTTGGGTTGATGCCCTTGTTTGGAGCCAGCTCTCTCCACATGGACTTTCTGCTGTTTTTCCAGAGAAGGGAGTCTTCAAAGTTCACTGGACAGGAGCCCCAGGTAGCCCTTGTGTGGTGTGATGTCTGGGTAGCTGGGCAGCAATGTCTGCTGAGAAGGGCTGGGATAGCTCCTGTGTGCCCGTGGGAGCCACGGCTTACTCCTGGCGCCAGGAGGGTCTAACACACAGAAGGAATCATGGCTCCCCTTCTTATTGGTCTCTAAGGAGATCACTATCAACATTTTTGGTCAAGGAGCCATGGGGAGTGTGAAAGCTGTGGGCTCGCTCAGAAAGAAAGCACATGTCCACATGATGCTACATACAGTGCCAGGGACATTTTAAAGTCAGCCAAGCACCCTCTGGAGCACTGCTTCTCAGATTATCTATGCAAGCTTTGCTTATTTTTCAAGATTTCAGTCTGTCACAAAATGATACAAGCTCCCAGCTCAAACCACCTGGAACTCACCCTGCGAGTGTGGCCCTCCCGAATTGGCTGCATCTGGATACCATGCCTGGGTGTCGCATTCACATGGAGTATGTCAGGGCTCCACTTGCATCCGGCTCCTGTCCAGATGGATGGTGCCTGTGGCTGCCACGCGTGGACTCACTGTGACCGGCACCTTCTCTTGCCCAGGGGCTGTGCACTGGGTGGCCTGTCATGCCCGCGGTGCTCTGGACTGAAGCTTGCCCCTCCTCAGGGCAGGTGAAGTTCCCTGCACTTCAGCCTCCAGCCTCAGAGCGCTGGTTTTCTGCCACCATGGGCACGTTTTTCACTCCGTCCTGCCTTTGGTTTCCCCCACCTCTCCACCTGCCCCCGTCACCCCTGCGAGGATGTACTGCGCCCCCAGCCGTATCCCCCCAATGTCTAAAAGCCACGACTCACCACAGCATGCCATGATGATTCAGTGTGTGTCTTTGCCCCCCCCAAGCAGCCATCTCTTCAAGGGCAGAGGTGGTGGCCTGGCTCCTGTGTTTTGCGTGTGAAGGGATACCACAGACCCCAGCCCACACCAGGTGCTCGGCACACACATGTTGAAGGGAAGTGGAGCGAGTTAGAGGCAGGGCCAAGGACACGGAACCCATGTGAGGCTGGAGAGTGTGGACGTCCAGATTCTCGTGAGTCCTGTGGATTCCTTTGCTGGTTCCCATCCCGAAAGGAGACCACAGACTCGGGCACAGGTGGAGCTAGTGAGAAAAGCAGAGCAGGAAACTCGGCTTGGCCAGTGACGACACTTGTCATGCTCTCGGTGGAAACTTGGCTTTGGCTATGGGAACGTTGGTTGAAATTTGTCCTGGGCCTTGGGTGGGGGGGAGGTAAAACTCAGTAGGGAAGAGGGCAGGGGAATCTGAAACTTAGGTGCAGTGCACCTGCTCCTTAGAAGAAGATGACTTTTCTTTCTTTCTTTATTTTTTTGAGTTGGAGTCTCACTCTGCCACCCAGACTGGAGTGCAATGGCATGCTCCACTGGTGGACATTGGCAGTGACTTGGGAGACTGGCATATCCACATCCACGTCAGGTGAGCTGGGCAAAGTCCAGGCACCTGGGCTTTGCCTGTGGGGTGAGAGTACCTGGGCTGTGTTTCCTGACGGCATCATTAAGGTCAGAGCCTTGAGTATGGGCTGTGGGACAGGGCACCGTCAGGGAAGCAGTGAGAGGGCAGGGGAGCGAGAAGGTAGGCTCAGGGGCTTGGACCTGGAGGAGGGACCTTCCTCCTGGACAGCTTCATGTGGCACTGAAGCAGGCGGTAAGAAGAACCGGCTCCCAGCCTGACAGCCGGTGGTAACTGTTGTTTGTACACTTGTGTGTCATGCTCGTATGTGCATTCACGGTTGTCTGTATGAGCATCTGGGGGTGAACCCTGGGAGTGGGCTATCCTTTTGTCCTGTGTGACCTGGTAGAATTTGTCTTGGAAGTGCTGTTCCTTGGAGGGAATTTTGCAAGCAATCCACTTGTTTAGGACCTTTATCAGGCCAGAACAAGAAGAAATAGTTTGAGTGACAGCAGGAAGAACTGCTTTAGACTTGAGGGATGGCTTGGACACTGTGTACTGGATTCCCTTTCCACCCCAGGGAGATGCTGTTTTTCTCTTCAATTCTGGCTACATCACATACCCAAGCAGCAGGGATTGCACATTTTAAGTTCCACTTAAACAACACTAATAAAACCCTGTGCACCCATTTTCTTCAAAATTGTGATGCTATAACTGAACTCCCAGGATCTGTATTCTGGTGATCCATGGTTGTTTGTCTAGGGCCTTCCTGTCTCTCCTTGCCTGCCAGGTGCAGGGAACAGAGGAGAAATTCACACACTGTGAGGGATGATTCAGGGAGACTCAACACCTGTTCTACCTGCCCAAGCTCACGGCGCATCCTGGTCTCCTTCTTTTTAATCCCTTACCCCTGAGCACCAGCACCACACTGACCTCAGGGTGCTTCCTGCATGACCTGGGACGCTGTGGGAAAATCCTTGCCCCAGCAGGTGACCCAGATAGACTGTCTCCGCATGCCCTCCAAGATCTCTGTGTCTCTATGTTAGTATGGGGGGAGGGGGAGCAAAAACTCTGGAATTTATTTATGAAAAATTGTGTATTTATTCTTGCATGTTTAGGCTTCAGTCACCTTCAAAGCACTCTCCATTTGATGCAATACACCTATCAAGACACTTTTCCCACTACTCAGAACAGCTTTTGAACTTGTCCATTTTGACGCCTTTTAGTGTTTCTGCTGTTTTTTGTTTTGCCTCTCCCACACTGGCAAGACGTTTCCCTTTGAGGACTTTTTCCATTTGGGGAGACAAAAAAAGTTATTTGGGGTGAGATGGAGTAAATAGGGAGGGTGGGGCACAAGGGTCAGGTTGTTTTTATCAAAAACTGCTGAACACTCAGTTCAGGCAGGTGCATTGTCATGGTGGAAGAACCAGTGGCCTGTTTGCCACCACTCGGGATGTTTCTTCTACGAATCATGATGTGACCTTCTTAAAACTTCTAGGTAAAAGCTTTGGCTGACTGTTTGATCCAGAGGAACAAATTCTGAGTGTACCACAAGGGGGCCGCCCACCAAAAGAAAATTCCCGTTTTGGGGGTGTCCCCGTCGCATGTGTGACTAACGAGCTTAAGAGTGATTAATGAGTGTTCTGAAGCAACACTGAAATCCCAGATCACTCTTGGGTTTCTCCCTGGCCAGCTGCATCCGCGCAATAGTTGCTTGACCTGGATTTGCATTTTCTGTAAAATGAGGATGAGAGCAGTACTGGCCCCATACAGTTTGTGTGAGGGGCATCGGAACAACGTGTGTCAAAGCATGTTATGGAATCGCATGGAATGGGCAGTCACCACTCAACACCTCCGACATAGTGATGTTGACAGTGGGGAGTTAAGGGTGCTAATTTGAGAGATAAAAATCAAACATCCGAAAGACTGCTATATTCTTGCCTGAATTTTAAGACTAAGGTGGAGAACAAAATATTCCTGGAGAGAGAACTACTCCACTGTTCAGGAAAACAGCTTCAGAGACCCCTTGCTTTCCAAGAAGGCCCAGAGCTGTGTGGATGCTAATGGTTGAAGCAAAGAAGGAGCCCACGACACTTTGCATGATAAAGTCACAGGAATTCCTGTGGCCCCCAGGTCCCCCAGCAGAGACAGGAGAGAAGAGGTGAGGGTCAGAAAGAAAATTTGCTATGTACACGTGTCAGTATCAGTGTGAGTTCTCCAGAGAAGCAGAAATGATGCAAGATTTATTTACGTATTTAATGTTAATACATGTTAAAGGGAGTGTAAAGAGATTCCGTATAAACTGTTCAAGCAGTCACAGAGGCTAAGAAGCTTCAAGATCTGCAAGCTGGAGACCCAAGAGACACAATGGCATAGATTCTGGTCTAAGTCTAAGTTCAAAGACAGGAGAAAACCAATGCTCCAGCTCAAAGACAGTCAGGCAGAGAGAGAGAGATAGAGAGATTTCCTACTCAGTCTTTTATTTAGGCCTTCAACTGATTGAACAAGGCTGGCCCACACTGGGGCGGGCAATCTGCTCTCCTTAGTCTACCAACTCAAATGTTAGTCTCATCGAGAAACACCCTCACACACACACCCAGAAATAATGTTGGACCAAATATCTCAGCTCCTCATGGCCCAGTCGAGCTGATTCTTAAAATTAACCATCACAATGAGGAAGCAGTCAGCACAGGGAGTAGGGACCCAGTGTAAATCCTGGGTTAAGCCCTGAGAGTCAGATGATCTAATGTAAAGAGGGACTCCTGGTCTGAGATGGGGACTCCAAGCTCAGGGACATTCGTGACCCAATACCAGACAATTGCTGCTTGAGCTAATGATTTTGTGGGGGAATAAAGGGAGTGGGAGTGGGCTGCATTCATGCCGAGCAGTGCAGGGAAGGGGCAGCAGCCAGAAAGAATGGTGCCAAGAAGGCCTGAGAAGGTGGCGGGGTGGCCTGAGCTGGAATTTGGAGCAGCCGGTCAGAGGCCTGAGAAGATGACCATCCCGTCCCGACATCCAAAGGAATCCTCATAAGGGGACTGAATTCCTTTTGGCTGGAAGGGCTGGGGCTGGAATATTTTTACTTCCTTATTAAGTGGAAGTCTGACCTAGAGGGCCTGGGTACTGGGACCACGCAGCTGTGGCTCTGTCCCACCAGATCCTGTCCCAGGCTGAGGGATAGCGCTCGTCCTGTCCACTGCTGCATTCCCGGCGCCCAGGACAATGCCTGGTGGTTAGTAGGTGTGGAATACATATTCACGTTACCTTTTTCATTGTCTGATTAAATACATTCTTAATTTTGGAATACTTTTAGATGTAAAGAAAAGTAGCAAAGATGGTTCAGAGAGTCCTTCTCCCAGTATTCCTGTTCATACCTCACATTGCCACGGCCCATCTGTCAAAACTAAGAAATTAACATGGCTCCTAATGTCAAAGTCAACGTCAGACTCTATTGGATTTCTTTTCTAACTTTCCCGCTGATGTCTCTTATCTTTTCTGGCAGCCGGTCCAGGGCACCACATCACATTCAGCGGCCCTATCTCCTTAGTCCCCTTAGGCTGCGGCGGTTTCTTGGTCGTTCTTTGTATTCCATGACCTTGTCGGTTCTGAAGAATACTCGTGAGGCTTTTGTAGGAATTCTTCTCAGTGCGGGTTTGTCTGTTGTCTTCCTGGTTATAAGACCAGGCTCTGGGTTTAGGGGCCATGCACTGCCCACTGGTATAGAACTCTCTGAAGAAGTTACAGGTGGGATGGTGTCTGGGGAGGCAAACTGGGCCAAGCCCCATGAGAATGGAAGGCACTTGCCTTCTCCTGTGCTGACCTGCCAGTCCTTGGGCAACACCCCAACCCAGCCCACACAGAGCCGTGTGCATTCCTCAACAGATGAGCTGCTTGTGGACCTACCTAGCAGGGCTAGGCCCTGAGCAGACCCTCAGCTCAGGCTGGCTCTTATATATCATCCAGGGGGCTGTTTTTTTTATAAAGAACCACCTTGCGATGACCTTTGGGAGAGCATGAGACTGCACAGCCAGCTTGTAGCAATTGTCTTAGCCACATGTGCTTTCTCTACAGATATTTCTGAGGATACCCAAGGTTTTTGAGATGGAAGAGAGAGGGATAACTAAGAGTCAGTTATGTCTTCTTTGAAAGTCTTTGAAACTTATTGCCCCCAAAACTTCCTATGCTCCTCTTCTGTGCTATCTCCTCTGAATGATGTTACGCTAAGGCGTGCTTGGTTTTTAGCTTCTTGAGTTGTTCCATCTCGAGTACTTGACTACCTGCTGACTCAGCTTCCTTTCCCAAACAACTGGAATCATGCTAGTTTCAGCACAGAGGCTGTCTCAGTTTGTGTTTCTTTAACAGAATACCTGAGATTGAGTAATTTATAAAAAGAGAGACTTATTTAGCTCATAGTTGGGCAGGCTGGGAAGTTCAAGATTAGATGGCTATATCTGGTGGCTTCTGGTGACAGTCTTGAGCCGCATCAGAATGTGACAGAGAAAAGAAGAGGAAGTGGATGTGGATGAAAAGGGTAAAACAAGAGTGTCCGCCTCAGTTTATAATAACTTGTTCTTGTGGAAAACAACACATTCCAGTAACCCAGTCTTGGGAGAAAGACATTAGCCCATTTTCATGGACAAAGAACCTCCTAAAGGGCCCACCCACATACCACCACACTGGGGACCAGCTCTCTACATGAGTTTTGGTGGGAACAAACCTTTTGGACGTGTCGCTCAGAGCATGACACATAAGGCCTCCATGGATTCCTGTTGAATATATGGATGGCCCTAAGGATACTCTTCTGCTAATTGTTGCTAATGGCAATATTTTGCTCTAAAAACAGTGGATGTTTTCAGAGATTAAATGTATCCCATGAAACTGTACCAAGCATAAGTCCTAGATTCAAGGCCACACAAGAAAGAAACTTGTTTTGCTCAGGCTTTTGTATTTGTTAGATTTTTCTGGATTCCTTAGTTCTTTGGAACTCAGTGGTCCTTGTGGATATGAGAAAAGAGAAATGATGGTCAGCTGTCAGTATTCCTGAGAAAGAAAACACAGAGAGCAGTGGAAAGGTGAGGCGGGAGGAGCAGCCCTGAGACGGCCCACGAACGGAGGAAAGGCAGGACGGGCCACTGCCCATGACTAGTGGTGAGCCTCCGTGCATGTTTGGAGGAGACCCTGTTGCTGGAAGCAGAAAGAGCCATTTCCCATGACTAGGGGTGAGCTCTCGTATATGTCTAGAGGAGCCCTGAACCCTGGAGTTAGGAAGAGTCATTGCCCATGACTAGTTGTGAGCACCTGTACATGTCTGGAAGAGACCCAGTCCCGGGAGTTAGAAGAGTCATTGCCCATGACTAGGTGTAAGCACCCATGCACGTCTGAGGAGGCCTGGTCCTTGGTAGGAATGCTGGTCTCTAGGCCTCTTGCTTCCTTCTCAGGGATCAAGGGAGACTTATAGCAGAAGCAAATGGAAGACTATGCAGTTGCTATAGATCTTGGCCTTGATAAATGTGGTCCTGGTGACGTGTGGTAACCAGGTCCCATCTAAAGGGTGACCAACCATATCAGCCCACATCTCCACTTGCCTGATGCAATCCTGCCTTCATGCTTCCCAGAGCCATGAGCACTCCATGTGTTGGACCGTTGGGCTGGCAGTCTGTTCCTCTCTCTCTGGTGAGGGGTGTGAGCGGGCTTTGCTGTGTTCCTTGATGGAGGTGTGCTCCGTGTCCCAACTTTTCTTGGCAACCCATGCCAAACACAAATAGGTCTCAACTCTTCCTGAAATGTCTCAGTAATTTTATCCTGAACCACTACTTCGGGGATGGTCCCTGCCCATGAAACAAACACTCCATTCATTTGTCCAAATCACTGTAACTGTGGTCCAGAGGAAAGAGCCATAGGGTTGTGTTCAGAGGTCTTGACTTTGAACCTCATAATTGCTACTTGTTAAGGGTGTGTCACTCTAACCAAATGCTTTTTGGGATATACACATGCGTACATAACGCACAGAAGAGAAATGGCTTAGGGGTTTTGGAATTAGTTGGCCTGAACAGCATGAATATTGGAATCAGGTGACCTGGCTTATAAAATTCCTTCCATTACCTACAAACCGTGAAATGCTGAGGCATTCACAAGCTTCTTTAAGCTAACACTTCCTCACGGTGTAAAGCAGGTGGTGGTGGTGCTGAATTTAAAGAGTTTATGCAAGAATTAAAAGAGTAAGATTAGGCATGATGGTATCCAGCCCGTGGTAGAAAGCTAGCCTGTGTTAGGTATTATTATTTATATTAGTATACATCAGCTGAGCAACCTTGGGAGAGTCCCCGAAGTTCTCAGCTTTAGGTTTGTTGTTTTTGAAATGGAGAAATAATCTTAGGATTATTGCTTTGTTTGTCAGAAACCATGATGCAACTCATATACAAACTTCTCCCCTAGACACTCCTTGTGAGTATTCTCCAGAACTGCTTTTTGGGATTTTCTAAGCCAACATGAGGTTACATTGTTCTCATCTGTCGTAGTTTCATAGGTTTCACCATCTCTCCCTTCAGTCTGTGGTGTTTTGTTTTGTATTTCATCTCTCTGTCTCATATGATGGCTTGCCACATTTTTGGGTTGTTAATGAAATTTTTTCTGAGCTGTCTCCTCCATGTTGTGTCCTTCCTATGAAGAGTGACCAGAGCTGTCCTGGAATACAAGCAGAAGAAAGACAGCAAGTTAGAGTGTGTGCTGGGGGTGCTCACTTTCATTTGTGTGACTGTGTCCTGTCTGATCTGGAAGCCAGATGAGGGCAAGTATGAAATTAAAGTAAACAAGCTCTCCAAACAGTTTACAAGCACGAAGAAGACCAGTCTTCTAATGGCCTCTACCCAGTTTATGGGCTAGTTGCTCTTTGCAAGGCTGACCTAGAGGGGATGTTTTTCTTGAATAAGATACAGAATGCCTTTTGCTGTGAGCTCCACTTCATCACTATCTAAATTTTATGACAGAAAGGAGGTGATAAGGTAAAAAAAAACCCACCCCTTCACTTGATTGACCATTTTTCTAGTCATTGATCCCTGGAATTGTCGAAAAATCGCAACTGGAAAAAAATTATTTCTGACTACGAGAATTGGAATAAAATTGTTCATTTCCCGGCACATGGGAGAAACTGTCTTGGTCGCGGTCCAGGGAGTCGACCCTCCAAGTTGTTTGGGGGAAAAGCAAGGCCAATAAAATAACTTCAATAGCATTTGGTAAAATTTATAACCTACCCCAAAGTGTCTGGGTCTTTTTTGCTGAAACACTTCTTTACAGAAAATAACTTTAGATATGCTTCTCCCAGATGGCTGCATATCATTCACATCAAGTCATATCACGAGTAACTCAAACTTATTGAATTTGAAAGTTTAGCTGTTTGACCAGTGACAGAGACTTTAGGCTAGAGTATTTTAAGTAGCTATAATAGAAGAACGAATGTTGGCTCCTTTTGTATTTGTTTCTGCAGTATTTTGTAGACTGTAGACTCCCCGGCCCAGTGGGAACTCAAGTGGTCTCTGAGCTGGACACGTGCAGGGTTTAGGAGGAAGGCCAGTGTTTGTAGACACTCCTGCATGTGCCGCATTCGAGGTCTGGCTGGCCAAGTGCAGAGACACCTCACACAGCTCAGCAGTTCTGAAAGGTAGCAGCTCCTCAGAGCCATCTGAAGAAGTAAAAGCAAAGCAAAATAAAGCTAATGACTGATTCTCAACCAGTTAAATGTGCATCTGTGGGGTAGGGTCTGAGCTGCCGTAACTTAAAATGCCCCAGGTGCTTCTGAGGTAGAGGGAGGACTTTATGCTTGGAGAGCATCCCTGCACGTCTGCCAGGCAACACCTCATTAGGCCCCAGCCCTTCTCCATTTTCTCTGGGCATGACCTAGGGGCACTGAAAGCCATATGTAGTCGAACAAGCTCTGTGCCTTACCATCCCAAGGATGTAGCCTCATGTTGGTGCTGAGCACCTCGCATGTGGACTGCAGCTGCTGTCTGAAAGCAAGATGGATGGTGGTGGTGGTGGTGGGGGGTGTCTGTTTTGTTCTCTGATGTTTCTTTAGTTCCTGAAACAGTGCCTGGCACAAACCCCAAGCTCAATGCATATTAACTGAAGTCATGGCTGTTGCAGTCAGGGTCTGCTGCAAACAATCTCAACATTTCAGGGATGTAAGCACTTTACGTCCATGCTCACAGATCTGTAGAATGACTGGGGTTGGGTGCATTCGGGGTGTGTCTGGTCTGGGAGGACTTCAGACTGCCAGTCAAGTCCAGGTCCTGTTTACATCTTTGCCTTCTGAGGCTCAGGCCGACAGGGCAGTGGTCACCCAGGGCATGCTTATATCAGGACGCATCACAAGAAGGAGGGTCGGGGCCTCCTCCGAAGGCCTTGGCTTGGGTCTGGCGTCCCTTTTGACCACAGGCATTGACTCGAGCAAGTAACACGGCCAAGCCCAATATTGGGGGGTTAGCCCTGTGCTCTGTGGGAAGTCCTGCGCACAGAGCACCGAGGCCCGCTTCTCAGGCACAGAGGGGTGAGGAATTGGAGCCGTGACCCCGCCTGGGCCACCTGTCCCCATTTGTCACAGCTCTCACCTCATCACTTGCTTGGTGTGAGGAAGGGCAGAAGCTTGTCATCCGCTCACTGCCCACATCGCACTTCCCCTCACCCATCCGCGCCTCGGGTCTGCCCTGCCCAAGGTAAGTGCAGGGGCGGGCGCCAGTCTTCTGCAACTGAGAGTTAGCAGGACTGTGAGTTAGCAAACAGCAGAACTCAGACGACTCATTCCCTGAGGTAGTCCTCGGAGAGAAACTGTCTGTCCCGGGGGCACACCAAAGTCACAGTCACGCAAGGCTCGAGGACCAGGTTTGAGACGGAAAAGAGATGGTGGATTTGGGTGCTCGCTTGTCAAAATCCCTTCTCCTCTGTACAAAATGGGAATCGTAGCAAGACAATTATCTCTCACTTCTTTGTAAAGTTGATAGGATGAAATGATGTGCAAAGCCATGCCTGTCGGCATGGCTCATAGAAAGCGTCCAATTGGGCCTGGCTTGGTGGCTCAGCCAGTCATCCCAGCATTTTGGGAGGCCGAGGCGAGAAGATTGCCTGAGCCTGTAGTTCGAGACTACCCCAGGCAACTTGGCGAGACATCTCCCTACAATAAATCAAAAATTAGCAGGGCGTGGTAGTGCACACCTATAGTTCCGGCTACTTGGAAGGCTGAGGTGGAAGAATCTTCGGAACCCAGCAGGTTGACACTGGGATGGCCGTGAGCAAGCCACGGCACTCCAGCCTGGGTGACAGAGTGAGACTTTGACTCGAAAAAATAAAAAATAAAAAAAAGAAAGTGTCCAGCTTATTATGTTGTCCTTACTCCTAAAGCTCGTGAAGAGAGGTCAATGATGGTGACTTTTGATTTCCTGGAAAAATTTTTAAAATTATTCACAAATGTTCCTGATGTAATTTTGTAAGAATGAGTATGGCATCTATCCAGGAGATATTAAATTCACAATAGCAAAAACTCGGAACCAACCGTGTTGCCCATCGAAGCTGGACTGGATTAAAAAAATGTGGTACAGTTATACAATGGAATATTATGCAGCTATAAAGAAGGACAAATATGTGAACTTTGTAGCAACCTGGATGGATTTGGAGTTGATCATACTCAGTGATTCATCACAGAAACAAAGAACAGCGTTCCATATGTTCTCACTCATAAACGGAACTGGAACAATTATAATGCTTTAAGAAAGTGATTGGCATTAGTGGGAAACGGTCGGGGGAGGGGGGAGGGATTGGCAGTTGAGGGAAATTGCTAGGGGAGGGAGGGTCACACCTCACCAACAAGAGTACCTGCATGATCAATGTTTATATGCCTAACCCTGAGTTGTACCTCACATCTTTACGAATAAAATTTTTTAAAAAGAGGAAAGAAAGAAAGGACTGGATCAGCATTTCCAGAAGTTCATCATTCCCTCTTCAAAAAGATGAGTTTTTCTTCTCTAGTAGCTCAAGAATTTTGAGGAAGAGTTGGCACTAAGCTGCTTGCAATGAGTTTGTGAATGTGTGTGCTCCCACGCCCTGTGACCCGGTCACCCGGATCTGAGGAATTATGCTCCAGAGAAGCCCACGTACACAGGCACTGGGGCCTCAGGGACACCTGGGGACTCAGGCAGGGACGTTTGTATCTGACTGTTTGTAACAGCAGGATCCTGGACTCTTCCCAAATGCCTGAGGAGAGACAGTCCCCACACTGTGGAGGGGCACCAGCGTGCGCGAAGACGGATGACCCTGGCGGTGGCACGGGGACATTTCACCCCAGGAAGCCTGGAGCAGCATGACCCTCATTCTAGAAATGTCAAGCAGAGTGAAATTAGACAATTGGAAAATAAAGAGAAAAAAATACTAAGAAATTGCTTTTAGAGATGAGGATGGTGTCGCTGCCGATGGGAAAGAGGCTGGAGGCAGGGTCCTTGGGAGTGTGCCACGGGGGTCCAGCCTCTGGAGGAAGCAGGTGAGTCTGAGACCCCCGTCCACAGTGGGGGTCAGGAGAAGCAGAGACCGTGGGCATCGTGGGTGTCATGGGTGTGCACCAAAGGTGGGGCTGGAACCGGAATGGTTCTGCTGCTTGGTGCATGTGAGCTTTCCGCTAGCTATTTCTTTTCTTTTTTTTTTGAGTTGGAGTCTCTCTCTGTCACCCAGACTGGAGTGCAGTGGCCGCTCCCGGCCACCGCAGCCTCGACTTGCTGGGCTCTGGCGATCCTTCCACCTCAGCCTTCCAAGGAGCCAGATTACAGACATGCGCTATCACGCCCGGCTGATTTTTTTTGATTTATTGTAGAGATGAGGTCTCGCTGCCCAAGCAGGTCTCGAACCCACGGGCTCAGGCAATCCACTCACCTCAGCCTCCCAAAGGCGCGGGATTACAGGCTGAGCCACCGAACCCGGCTCCGCTAGCTATTTCTTGCTTGGCAACTCAGTCCCCTCACTTGTATTAAGAGGTGCTGGTGGGACTTTTAGTATCTAGTGATGAAAGGCAGTGTGAACTAGGTTGAGAAAAGTGGCATCTGTCCGTTCACAGTCAAGCTTCAGTCATGGCTGGTTGCAGGCTTGGCTAGATCCAGGGGTCCTGTGCCCGTCATCAGCCTTCTATCTTCCCTATGGCTCAGCTTTGCCTCTCGCCTCTGCTAGGTCTCATTGCCAGACAGGTCTTTCCCATGTGGCGGTGAGAGGGGCCGGGATTTCCGGATTCCTCAGAGTACGGGAACTGGGAACAACAGCGGCACCTTCCTGGGTGCCAGGGACATGCCTGTGTGGGGCGAGTGTGCTTGGCGTCTTTTGTGTTTCCCTCCAGAACTGGCTCCAGAGAGGAGAGCCTGACCCACTAGAGTGGCAGCACCAGCCCCTGAGGGGACCAGTCTGGGGATGCAGCTCTTTCTCACGTGGCTTCGTACTCTGTCTCGAAACCCTTAGGAAATCATCACCAAGAGAATTTGCATGTGCTGCCGTTTTCCACCGGGACCCTGGTGGACACAGTGCAAGAGACTGTGGCGAGAGTGAGGTGTCAGGACTGAGAAGCTCTTCCCTAGCCCTTCCCCAGCCTGGGGCCCCCTGCCCTGACCCCTCCTTGATTCTCAAGCCTGTGCACAGCACTGATCCTCTTCACCAGGGCCCCACGGTTTGATGCAGTCGCCTCCCAAGGCCCCAGCCCCTAATACCACCACGTTGGGAGTTCAGCACAGGGGCTTTGGAGGAGCACCCGTGTTCAGACCACAGCTCTCATGGTCCCAGTCACGTGTTCACCTTATTTTCTTAGCATTAACTTCCACCTAGCACGTTACTCGTGCATGTGCTTGTTTACTGTCTGTCTCTCCAACTAGAGGCCAAGTTCCTTGGCCAGACATAGTGCTGGGCTGTGCTTTTGCTGTGCTGTCCCCAGTGCCCAGGAGGAAGCTGGACCTACCGTCCACGTGGTGCTCAAGCAATGTTTCTTCAAACAAAGAGGGACACGTGAACAGATGCTCAACTCAGAAGCTGTCTCCTGCTAGGCCAGGGGTCCTGTGTCCCGTTTCCTTGAACCTGACTTGGTTGGGAGCTGCATTAACCCGAGGAAAGTGGCAGAAGTGAAGCCTTGTCAGCTCTGGGACCCACCCTTGGAGGCCTGGAACCTTCTGCTTTTGCTTGCTGATGAAGGAGATTCCAGCTGTCTCTTGGAGAGATTGTGTGTGTGGAGACCCTGAAAGGTGGAACATCACATGATGGTGACAACTCCGCGGAAGGCACCCAAGCCGGGCAATGGCCTGTGTCAGGCCAGACCCCAAGCCACGACTCTGAGTTGCCAAGCACTGCCAGCCTCCACGGGACTGACCTGCACATGCAGCCCCTGTGAGACACTTGTGGGCGGTACCATCCCCCCAAGACCGGCTCAGTAGGAATAATAAGCTGTGGTTGTCTCCCACACTGAGTTTTGGAGTGGGTTGCATGGAACAAAAGATACTTGAAAAATCCCTCTCGTTCCAGTCCCCATGCTCTGCACATCGTCAACTGGCCCTGGCCAGGCAGCTGACCTGATGGCTATGATGCCACCAAGGTAATGTCCTTCTCTTCCTCTCCCGGGCAGCGGCTTGGTCTGCCGTGCGGCCCACGGCTGTCTCCAGGGCCAGAGTCGGATGTCTGTGTCCACAGGGCCCCCCTCTGACCCCTGGATGGTTCTGGGAAAGGAGGTAACAGATGTGGGGGCTGAATGGCCGGGCTTCAGGGTCAGCCAGTCGGAGTTCCCATCGCTGTTCTGCTGCCTCCCAGCCGCTGAAGGCCACAGAGGACTGGCATCCCCTTGTCTCAGTTTCCTCTTCTGTAAACAAGGACAGCCACACTTATCTCCTCAGGCTTTTGTGAGGATCAGAGGTGATATGTGTGTGCATGTGTGTGGGTGGAGGGGGTGTAGGCACAGTGTCTTGAAACAGGAATGAAAACCCACCGGCCTAAATAAGGCTTATCCCTGCACTTCCCAAATAAGGCTTTGCCTCACTTTCAGGAGACCCCGGCGCTACCAGTCAGCCGCAAGGCAGGGAACTGAGGCCTCACTCAGGACCTGGCCACTGGCCCCTGGAGTTTCTTTCTGAGGCTTTGTGGTAGCAACAGCACACAACCGCCACCCACACACAGGACATCTGGTGTCTCGGGCCTGCAGCAGGCCCTGCACAATGGGGGCCTGTGCTGATGCCTTGACTGACTCATGGCCCTGAAGAGTTTGTCTTGTGGCTCATGGGGACGCTCTGCAGAGGCCTCCCAGGCGACGTCTTTGCAAGCAGGCAGTGAAATCCAAATTTGCTAGGGACTCTACTGGGGGAGGGGAGAAAAAGTCCTTCCCTTAATTGTTCCTCCTAAATCATTTCCTGGCTTCTAGACCATGCCTTCACCTTAAAACCAGCACCCCAGGGCCGAGCCTGTGTGGACAACGACACCCCACAGGGGAGAGCTGGCTGGAGTTAGGGTTAGGGAACAGGGACTGCCAGGCCACTGTCCTGTGGGAGGCAGGTCTGGCCCAAGGATGGGCTGATGTGGACAAGCAGGACCTCACAGCATATGGAGGGGGCAGGTTGGGAGGTGCCTAGCTCCCACGGGTGCAGGGGTGAGACCAATCTCCCTCCCTCCAGCTCTCCCGGGAAGGTTACCACCCAGTGGGCATGGGTTCCTGCTGATTGGTCAGTAGACAGTGCTGCACACGCAGGTTCTACTGCGGGGCGCCTCGGAGTGGAGGTCAGGCCTGAGCCAGACTCCTCCTGCCTGACTTCAGGGCTGGAAGGCAGACGTGCTCCTCGGCAGTACCCAAGGAGAAGACTTGCCAGGAGGGAAGTCGAAAAAGACTTTGGAGGAATGAGAACTGTGTGAGCAGCCCTGAGAGTGTTTTCAGTTGGGAAATTTTCAATTTCCAAGTTCAGATAAGGGAAAAAGCATTTGCTGAGGGTGAGGAGATCTGTTTTATCCTTTCTCTCTCAATGATAACATCTCTAAGTTTTGTTATGGCTAATGGCCACTTTGGAATAAAGACTTCCTTGCTGCTGGGTGGTGTTTTGCCAGCAAGGAGTGCATGACACACTCAGACTGGGTGACCACCAGGGTTTAATATGGCAGTTCTTTCCAGAGGTGCGTGCAGGACTTTTAGAGACCCAGAGGTGTGTGTACGCAGAGAGCTGTCACCACCCCAGGCCTTAGTACTGGGAAGATGTGGTCACCAGGCTGTCGGAGTCACCCATGGAGAGGGACGGTTGTGGAGAGGTGGGGGGCTGCCCTACGGAAGGAGCCGAGGTGAGAGTGGACTGTGCTGGTGGGAGGAGTGTTTGTTATTGACATCGTTGACAATTGTCTGCCCAGGGTGATAATGAAACCTTGCTTGACTTTTGTTTGGTTTTATTGTTGCTTTTAAACTCTCTACAGATGATGTCACCTTTATTGTCTGCAACATGAAGTATACCCATCCACCCGTGTCCCAAATTCAGGGAGCACCAAGCCCTGGCACCTTGGAAAGAGGCACACTGGGGAGATGGACACCCACCCTCACCCCACTCCTCCTCCTCCTCCCTTGAGTGTGTCTCCCACTGGCTGTGCTCAGCAGATACTAACGGCCAAGGGGCACTGATGTCACCATCCAGGTAAACCCTCCAAGACCCCAAAAAGTGTAGAAACGGGTCAAGCTGGGTGAGGTGAAGGGACAAGCAGGAATGCCCAGCACCGAGGGAACACCTTGAGATAGGGGTCTGTCTGAAGGGAGCAGCATTGGTTGTGACCTTGCCACTGCAGGAAGCGTCCTTCCAGGGAGGAGGAGCCTTGCCACTGTAGGACATCCTTCCGGGGAGGAGGGGGACTTGCCACTGTAGAATGTGTCCTTCAAGGGAGGAGGTTGCCCTTCCTCTCTTCTCTTTCCCACTGGTTGCAGTCAGATGTCATAGCTGGATGTCCTGGAGCACACGATGGCACGCCCACTGAGGACGGCAGTGTGATGAGGCAGAGGAGATGGACGCAGCACTCAGGGCACTCTCCACGCGCCTCTGTCCACACGAGCAGATGCACTTCCCCGGCTTCCTCCACTGCTGCTGCTTCTGCCTTTTGCTGCCAAGCCGAATGCTACCTCTCGCCATGAGTTTCTTCTCCAGAATGTGCCTGCTCCTCCTTCAAAGAGCTGTTTAGTGATTCTTATCTGCGAGGTCTGGATAAAAAGCATGCCGTCACTGCTGGGCCCTGGCTTTGGGCTCTGATGATGATATTTGCAGGACAGAAACATCTGATATGCGTCTTCCCCCCAGAAAAGACAAAGGACTGGAAACCATTGACTCCCGGACCAGGAAGCCAGAGCCCTGCCCATGTGGGGCCCTCGGCCCTTGCAGAGAAAGAACACACCATGGGTCTCCCATCCGCTGTCTTTGTGGGGACTTCAAGGTATGTCTGATGTCTTGTCAAACTGCCAACTGCTTTGCATGGGGGAGTGGTTGTAAGGACACTGCCTGGCTGAGTGGGTGCAGCGAGCCTTGGGTAGTGACCCATTCGGGATTTCCCTTGCTACAAGCAGCAGCACGTCCAAATGAAAGTGGAGCTGTGACTCTGTGTCTCTAGAATTTACATGATGAAATCCTAGCCCAGTGTGATGGCATTTTGGAAGTGAGTGGGTCATGAGAGTGGAGCCCTCATGATGGGATTGGTGCCCCTACAGGAAGAGACAGAGAAGAGCTTCCTCTTCCCTCTGCTCTCCTCCTGGTAGGGACACCATGAGCAGACAACCATCTGCAAGCCAGGAAGGATGCCCTCAACACACGCTGGAGCTGCCGGCACCTTGATCTTGGACTTCTCAGGCTCTAGAGCTGTGAGAAGTAAACGTCATTTGTTTAAATCACCCAGTCTCTTGTATTCTGTGTGTCAGCCTGAACTAATGAAGACAAGAGACTGATGCAGAAGGTTTGTTATGTCATGTAACATCTGGAGGAGTGGGTTTGACGTGGCTAATTCAGAAGCTCAGCGATGTGGGGCATTGCCGGCTTCTTTCCGATTCTCTTGACTCCTCCATCTTGCCTAAAAGGTGGTGACTAAGCTCCAAGTTCCACATCCTCAGACAGCAGCATCAGAGTCAGGGAGGAGGAAGGCAGAGAGCATGTTCTTCATTGTCTCTTTTTCTTAAGAAGGAAAATCTCTCCCAGCATCCCGCTTCTCTTGTCCCTCTGGAGATCTCATGTGCCACGGGAGAGGCTTTCCACACATGATTGCCCAGTCACTACCACTGGCCAAGAAGAGGGCAGTTGCGGGGGCCGAGAGTTGGTGGAGCCGTCTTCCCTGAGTGTAGCAGTGCCCTGTTGTGCACAAAACGGCCTGTGAACAAGGGGAAGGGTGAGAGCGGGCGGTGACAGGGAGACGGAAGTAGAGGAAAAGAAAGAAAAGGAAATCAAACAAATGATTCATCTGCGAAAAAAGTATAGGAACATTCTAGGCTGAAGTTGACTGAACATTCGGGGACAGAAGCTTGACCACCGTGGCCGAAAGGAGGAGTTGGGGTGGGAACTCCGAGGTGTTGCAAGTAGAACAAGGAAGAGAGTGGTCATTGCTTTTCCGGGTCTACATCTTGGTCCCAGCCAGCTGGAACACTGCTTGGGTCTAATTAGCCAGCTAAGGGGTGTGTGTCAGTGCCCCCATAGGAAAATCGTGGCTCGCTCAAACTAGGCTGTTGAGGAGAGTTTAGTATGGAAAGCGTTTATGGAGATGCAGGTGGGCTTCTAGGAAGTTAGCAAGGTGGGCTGTGGGTCTCTGTGCACCCCGAGTGTGGGGCCATGATCACCCCCAGGACTGGGAGGGAGGGGACCGTCACTGCAGCCTGGAGAGAGGAGAGTGAAGGGAGCACGTACTTCTGGCAAATGGACACAGCTGACCACGGTGGGCTGGCAGAGTGCCGGGAGAGAAGGCACCCACCCATTCTCTGCAATCTCTACCTTGCCCCTCCCCAGCCTCAGCAGAACAAAGCTGGGAACCAGGCGGCAAAGGACCACGTCAAGGCAGGCTACAGACGAGTCTGCGGGGCACACAGGAGAATGAGGGTGGATCTTGAGGCCCAAGCAGGGAGATGCAGGAGGCACAGTAGACTGACTGAGCGCTGTGTCTCTTAAGATAGATAGCAAAGACATATGAATAATAATAACAATGACAGTAATAGAGATGGTGCGTTCTACTGTCCGTTTTGTTAGATGAAACCTGGGGCTTGGGCAGCCTTCACCATGTCCCCCACACAAAGTAGCTTGGGAGTCACTCCCGGTCTGTCCTGTGAATGTCCACCTCATTTCCACTGCAGGCTGGACAGTGGTCATGTCACAGCTGTGCTCAGCATCATTGTCTTTAGGTAACAAGGAGGCCGCAAGAGCAAGCAACCGTAAGAAACGCCTCTCTCATGTCTCCATCCTCGCTGTGGGGCACAGGCTGAGGGCTCTGAAGACCTGAGGGGACCTCATGCCCCTACTGAGCCCTTTGATGGTGGCTGGGAGCTCTGTCCCTGGCCTCCCATGTTACTTGGCCACCCTTACGTTGCTAGTACTCACAGTGATCCTAGTGACGTCTTCGGTGGGAAACTTTCATCCTCACCTAGGGTCTGCCTGGCAGCTTTCTTCAAGTTGGCATTTGTGCAATATTAGAATGTTTTTCTATGTTTGTGCTCAGAATCATTGTGCTTGTTGTACACACAGGGTAGCCCAGAATAAAACCGTTAGGTCAATCAGGCAGATTTGGGACATACTTGCCAAATATCCTTGAAGATATTTTACATCTCTAATAGATTCATATCTTGAGGGATATGGATGATTAAACCAAGAAGAAACAGAGGGAAAGCCTAATTAAAACCTTTGAGTTTGCTAACCGAGCCCGGAAAATACCCAAATCTCTTCCAATTCTTTAATTTAAATTGCTTGTCCTCCTTATATTGCAAATCTAATGTAAAGCTTTCTAAAAGCAGAGAAGAGCCAGAGCAGAGTTCAAGCAAAGTTTATACTTGTTTTAACCCCCACTGTGATACCTGTCCTGTCCACATATGTGTGCTCTGAGACTTGTCTCAAACACAACAAGGGTGCTACAGAGATAAGTCCTGTCCATGTCTCCATCTCCTAGGAATATGCAAAAGAGGCTGATTGATGGAGGCTTTTTGCCTTTTTTTTTTTTTTTTAGAACTGATCGAATGCAGTTCTGGTCCTGGCCATATCTAAGCTGTGTTTTCTTCTTTCGAAAGCTTTAGCAGAATTCCAAAGCTCATGGGGAGTTTTAGAAACAGTGGATTCTATCAGAAATTGATTGATAGATCAGCTTGCTTGCTCCGCTCATTCCCTCATTCACTCATGATTCCTATGTCATTATTCTTAAACAAACTACAACACAGATATTACTGTAACTATCTCCTTTTCACCACTAAGGACATGAAGGCTCAAAGGACCCGCATTTAGCACAGGTTGGGTCTGATATTTAGGAGGATGGTGACATAGTTTATACCTTGAATGACTTTGCATGTGGCTTGAGAATCTCCCACGAGCCTGACCTTGACCTAGGTACTAGGATATGGAAGGGCTTGCTGTCTAGGTTCATGGTGTTAGGTTTGTAGGGAGACAATTATAAGACAGGATGGTAAGTGCTGTGCCCCAGATGTTACATGGAGAGGAAGGTGTCCTCACTCCCTGGAAGAGGAGAACCCTGTGTGCTGTGTTCAGAGCAGTGCTGAGATCACCAAATGGTGTAATTGATGGCTTAGTCTCAGTCCTCCTGTCTAGCCAAAACTCTGGTTCCCTGGCCATCAACTCCCCATCCCATCCCTCTTGCTGTCTCCAGCCTCTGGTCACTACCTTTCTACTTTCTGCTTCTATGAGATCGACTTTTTCAATTCCCCAGTAGATTTTTAACTTTTTCAACCAGAAAAAAGATTGTGAGGTGATGGACATATGAATTAGCTTGATTAGCTTTCTTTCTTTTTTTTTTTTTTTTTTTTTGAGTTAGAATCTCACTCTGTCGCCCAGACTGGAGTGCAGTGGCCGCTCCCGGTCACCGCAGCCTCGACCTGCTGGGCTCCGGTGATCCTTCCGCCTCAGCCTTCCAAGGAGCTGGAACTACAGGCGCGCGCTACCACGCCCGGCTAATTTGATTAGCTTTCTATAATGCACACATAGATCAAAACATCAGGCTTTACCCCATAAACATACAATATTTATTGTCTGTTAGCTAAAAAGAAAAAAAGGGGAGAAAAGGCTTAATACGTAGGGGTCTTTCCGGCAGGACCACTGGAATGGGGGCATAGGCGACAGGGATCCCAGTCACCAGAGGAGGCGTTGAACAAAAGTTGAGGATCAGAAGGGGCTCAAGACTGAGTAAGCGGGCAGTGGCATGACTTTCAAGATCCTTTGAAGCTCCGCATATCTGCGGCCATACCATCCTGAACGTGCCTGGTCTTGTCTGATCTTGGAAGTGAAGACTGAGCATCTGTGCTTCCTAAGGGAGCTGGTGGTGTTCAGATGCACTTCTCTGGGAGGTTGATCCAGAATAAGGGTCAGTCAGCTGTGCAGTTCAGCTGTCTTGGTCATCAAGGCTGACCATAATGGCCATGTTCATATTGTGTCATAAATAATGACTTTTCAATTCATTTTTATTTTGAAAAGTAGCACAATATCCATGAATGGGTATTCATTATTGAAAATCAAATAGTCCCTGAACATTTGGAGTAACTCTTGACTTAATTTCTTTTCTGTGATTTTTGCCTGATTGTCAGTACGTATAGTGTGTTCACTTTTACAAGTTGTTCCAAAGTTTTCATAAGTATAGTACACCTTTTAAATATATAAATTTTGAAAATGGGTATCCCCTGAATGTTTTCTATTATTATTATTGCTATTATTATTATTATCTTATCTCAGATCATTTTGCTAAGATGCCACTTATTAGGGGGACAAAAAATCGTAAAAACATAAAATAGAAATAAAAGATTACCTGCATCTCCCACACCCCAGTGCCACTCTGTATACTTCAAGAGATATTATAATTTCGATAATTGAACTTTGCCTCTGGTTCCATGCTTTCTAGCAACTAAGGTAAAAAGGGAAACAAGATTATTTCCAAGATGCTTATTGTCTTAAGGTATCTCCTTCTAGCAGTGATCCCTCTTTTTTTAAATGCCTGTTTTTGATGGCCCACTCTGATGCCTATAAGCAATTTCTTCCAGCCTGTTTCCAGGATGTTGGTCACATGTCCTCGATGAGATTGAAGGCTTCTCAAGGGTGAGGACCTGTCTTACTCTTCTCTTGAATCATTCAGAATAAGTGATTAGCAAACTCACATTGAAACATTAGAGATAAAAGGGCAGAACCCTGTAATCAATCCCCCAGAAGTAGTAAGCAGGGCCTGGCCTACAGGGTGGGGGACCTACAGGATGGGGGGTCTACAGGGGGTGTGGTGGGAGCAGAGAGGGGAACACAGAGTCATGGACAACACTCCCCTAGGCTTCAGTTGCTTCCAGCCTGCTGTGGGCAAGCCAGGTGAGTCTCAGCATTCCAACCCCAAAATGGGAATGACTGCACACCACTCTCATTTGCTTTGGACACTGTGTTCTGTCACACAGAACTGCTGCCATTGTCACTGTTAGGGAGGTGTTGGGGTTAAACCGAGCCCCCGAGATCTTAGATTGTGCACCCTGAAGGCTGACAATGCTCCCAAGGTCAACCATCCACTCCCATTTCATGCAACACAAACTTGCCTCCTGGGGAGGTCATTATTATTATTGTTTTCTGGGCTTCAAGAAATATTAGTTTTCCCAGAGGGGTTCTTTATGATGAAAGGACTGCATAAGTCTGGCTGAAGGATTTAAACAGTGAGTGGCTGTGTATCTAGAAGTGTCTTGTTGTTTCATGATGTCTCTGTGCAGTCTGCTAGGTTGATTGGAGGTCAACTGTACCTCTTGCTCATGCAAACCAGAATTCCTGGTATGTGTTTAGTCTTAAAAATGAATGTTGATTTTTACCTAGGTTCTTCTGCTTGAACTTAGGGCAAATTTACCTGGGTTTGTTTGGGCAGCTGAGGTGAGAGTCTCCCTGAACTCCCATTACTTGAGGAACTGACAAGGAACTTAGGGAAGAACTAGGGAGAATTGTCCTAGAGGACTAGTTGACCTTCTTCCTTAGAATGAAGGCAAAATTCACAATATTATTACCAAAATGCCAGAGGTTTGGTGTAGGCCCTGTTGCTCACTGTACAGGAAGACAACCACTGAAAAAACTATTGCCAGGGAAGATGGCATTTTATTTGGGAGCTGTCAACTGAGGAGAAAAGGAAATTAATCTCAAATCTGTCTCTCTAGCTGACTAAAATTAGGGGATTTATATAGCAGGAAAGGAATGTAACTACATGTGGGAAAACAGGAATTAGAGAGGGATAAGGCAGCATTTATGAGGGAGGAATCTGATGTCTCATTGTCTGGATGTGGTGATCTGGTGAGTTTGAATCCCTTGCCTGAGGGTTGGTTCCTGAGGAAGTAACTCAGATAAGACACCTGTAAGTTTCCATTTTTAAGACCGGGAGAGTCCATGTCTATGTAAGCTCAAAACCCTTGTGAATATCACTTCCATGAAAAAATTGAGTCAGTATCAGTATGATGTAGTGTTTTTCACTGAGATTAGTTTTCCAAACCAAGCCCCCCAAAATAAAGATAGTCTCTGTCTTAAAATGGTTTGACTTGCATTTTTTTTTAACTTTAGGATGGTAAAAAAGCCTTATGCTTTCAGTAGAAACTGTACTTCAGTATTGTACTCAAGAAATTACATGAGATGTTCAATGACTTATTATAAGATAGAACTTGTGTTAGATGATTTCTTCAAACTGTAGGCTAATTTAAGTGTTCTGAGCACATTAAAAGGTAAACTCAGCTATGATGTTCAGTAGGTCAGGTGTGTTAAGAAAATTTTTGATATGATATTTTTGACTTATGATAGGTTATTAAGACGTAACCCCCTGGTACATTGAGGAGCATGTGTATAGAACTGAGTTCCACTGAAGTGGAGAGGAAGATAAGTCAGCATTGCCAGCAAGAGCAAAAGAGCTGTTCTCATTAAGATGCTCCAAGTCACTGAACAGCCACTCAGGCTTCTCTGAAAAAGTGAGCCACGTGTTGCCACACAGTACTGTGGCTTGGCCTCCTGAGGGCTCCTATGGGTTCCTCTGGGCATGCCTGGGGTGTCCAACATTCCTATTATAAGTTGACACAAAGCCCAAAGGATAGGGTGGCAGAGTGATATGGAGGCACCCAGTGGTATGGGACAGAGAGGGAAGTAAGGCACCACAGGACAGCTTGATCCATCACATCTCTCCCCCTTACATTCCTGAGCACATGTGTGTTAGCTGCAAAATAATCCAGGAAAGCTTGCAGGAACTTTTCAGAGGGCTGAGCTGTGCCAGAGCTGATGGAATCCCTTGTTTTTTATTCCCATGTTTAATGCCAGTGGCTGATGCCAGAACTGAGGGAACTGCCATAACAATCAGTAGGGTGGCCATCATGCCAGGATGGCTCCAGGGCCCGAGCTTCCAAGTAACAAATGGAAACGCAACTCGTTGTAGAGAGTACAGCCAGACCTAGGCTTAGTCAACCAGAAACCACTTGCTGATCTCTAACTAGGGGCTATTCACTTTAAACAACTAAGTATTTTCTTTGTTTTGCTTCTGTGAATACCTTATAAAAGTTTTCTCCATTTGTCTCCTTGGTAGAGACCAAACTGCTTGTGGTTTGATGCTGCCCAGTTCATAAATTGCTGTTTGCTCAAATAAACCCTGAATGTTTAAATGTGCCTTCATTTATTTTTTTTTAACAGAGTCTACTGCAAGAAAGTGGCAAAGCCTGGGGAAAACTATTACTAATTGTGTGTGTGAGAGAGAGAGAGACAGAAAAGAGAGACAGAGGTTGGGGAAGAGAGGAAGGAAAAGAGAGTGAGAGAGAGTAAGAGGAGGGAGGAAGGGAGAGACAGGGAGAGTGAGAGGGAGGGAGAGAGAGGGAAATAGGGACATAGAAAAGGAGGGAAGGAGGAGGGGGGAGGGGGGAGAGAGGGAGGGAGGAAGAAAGCAGGGAGGGCAAGAGGGAGGAAGGGAGAAAGGGAGGAAGAGGAGGAGGGGGAGAGAGGCAGAGGTTGGGGAAGAAAGGAAGGGAGGGAGGGAGGAGGAGGCAGAGAGAGAGAAAGAGAATGTTGAGCTGGACTGACCTGGTTGTGACTCAACCTTCTTGTGTTTCAGTTTTGCTGTCCTCGTGGAGAACACTGTTTCCTTCACAGACTCTTCACGAGAACGTAGGACTCCATAGGTGAACATCTAGCTCAGTACATTATATGGATTATGTGATCTGCATATGTTCTTTAACATTCAATACAAATCCAGAAAGAATAATAAGCACGCAATACAAACCACAATTTCTTACCTACAATCGTTATCCTCGAAACATGTGTCTTACATATTTACTATTCAGACGTCATGAGGCATGGTACACAATGATCATCGCACTCAATTTTCAACAAACGCTAAAATAGCAGGTCTGCTTTTACCTCCATTTTACACACGTGGAGGCCAACGCTCAGAGTGGCAAATGATTTTGCCCAAGTCATTTAGCAAATCCGGGTGGCTGTGATTGATCTAAAGCCCATGTCTTTTTACCCACTTCCTGACAGTGGAAAGCATTGAGTGTGTCCACCCGCCACGGTCCTTGTCTGCGAGGTTTGCCTGAGGATGTTGTTTGCTTCTTTATTTTTTTTAAGATGTGGGGTACAATTCAGATTAGGTATACAAGTGGTCATTGTACAGGTAAAGTTTGGACCTCCCTTTGGTTTGCTTCTTAATGCTAACGTTGCAGCTGTACAACAAGACAGAGGCTGTCCCGCACACCACCTTTCTTTCCTGTAAGATTTATTCTAACACAGTAGTCGTATGACTCAATCTACAGGTCTCCCTTGCACCTTAGGGCTAATAGGCTTCTGGTATTTGGATGTGTCTGAAACACTGCAGTTTTTATTTATTTATTATTTTTTTGAGTTGGAGTCTCACTCTGTCACCCAGACTGGAGTG
>NW_007245888.1:547934-548720 GCF_000164805.1 Carlito syrichta
TGCCCAGGTGGGTCTTGAACCCACGGGCTTAGGCAATCCACTCACCTCAGCCTCCCAAGGCATGGGATTACAGGCTGAGCCACCGAGCCTGACAACACTGCCGTTTTTAAACATTGAAACATATATATGTGCATGTGTACATATAAGGAAATAAAGACAGAATTAACATCCATTTTTGGAACACAGTTGCAGACAGAGTGAAACAGACCTGTGGGAGGTTTAATTGCTGGCAGATGTGTTTGCTGCTAGAGGACAACACATTTCTCTGAGTCCGTAAAGCTCCGTGATATCAGGGAGAGACCCAGTCCATCTGTTTTCTTCGATATCTATTTTCTATCTATCTATCATCATCTCTGTCACCTATCTCTTATTTACTGTCTTTTGCCAAAACCTCCCAATACACATACACACTGGGTCCGTTTTTCAAAACACCAACCAGTTTGTCAATTCTCTGACCCCACCTGGGTGGTCAACTCTTCAACTCAACCCTGACACTGACTGCACAGAGGTCATGGGCTTAGTCCCACAAGAGTGCCCCCACTTCAGGTACAACAAGAAATGGGGTGGCCAGGCTACCCACACTTCTTTTTTTTTTTTTTTTTTTGAGTTGGAGTCTCACTCTGTCGCCCAGACTGGAGTGCAGTGGCCGCTCCCGGCCACCGCAGCCTCGACCTGCTGGGCTCCGGCGATCCTTCCGCCTCAGCCTTCCGAGTAGCTGGAATTACAGGCATGTGCTACCACGCCCGGCTGATTTTTTTGATTTATTGTAAAGATGAGGTCTCGATG
>NW_007245888.1:548740-560231 GCF_000164805.1 Carlito syrichta
GTCTCGAACCCACGGGCTCAGGTAATCTACTCACCTCAGCCTCCCAAAGGCGCAGGATTACAGGCTGAGCCACCGAGCCCGGTTCCACACTTCCTTCTGACTACAAATGTGGAGGTTCTTTTGAGCCCTTGGGTTCCATAATTCACTAGAATGACTCACAGAACTCAGGAATGAACTTTACTCATGACCACTGATTTATTACAAAAGATACAACTCAGAAACAGGCAAATGGAACAGAGGTGTAGGGCAAGGTTTGGGATTGGGTGTGTGTGCATGTGCAGGGGGAGGAGTGAGGTGCTGGAGGGTGGGGTGCCGAGCTCCTCGTGCCCACCCTCCCAGTTCACAGGTGTGTTCACTAACTGAGAAGTTTCCTGAGCCTCCTTGTTTTAGAATTTTCATGGAAGCTTCATTGTGTAGGCATGGTTGATTGATTCATTGGCCATTGGTGATTGAACTCAGTTTCTAGCCCTCTTTCCCTCCCTGGAGGCTGGAAGCTTGGGACTGAAAATTCTAGCCCTCTACCCCTGCTGACCGTCTAATCATGTAGTTGGCTTTTCTGGTGACCAGCCCTCATCCTGAAGCTGCCCAGCTCCCTGGGGGGTTTCCCCACACTCCATGAGTCACCTCCTTAGCATAAACTCAGGTGTGGTCAAAAGGGGCTCTTTATGAAGAACAAAAGACTCTCCCACCACTTAGAAAATTATAAGAGTTTTAGGAGCCCTGTGCTAGGAACCCAGCCAGGGACAAACCAAACACATATTTTAAAAATTATAGTGCACACACACACACACACACACGCACACACTCAGACACACGAATGCAAGCTTTATTAGAGAGAGGCCCTGTCTGTCTGTGTTATGTACAGTCCTTAACACACAGTAAGTGATCCATCAATGCTTACTAAATTAAAAGATAGTGAACTTCCAATTATTTGACTGAGAGGCAGCATAGTGTAGAGAAATTAATGGTTATGATACCAATGAAATAATACTTAAAGTAATAGTGTTTACTTTAAGTGTGTTGGAAGATTTCCTGTGTGCTAGGCACTTGCTAAATACCTGAGGACACTGTCAGATTTAATCTTCACGATAATCTTGTAAGGCAGGTCATTATCCTTCATTCACAATGAGGAGAACCACTCAGAGAAAGCCAAGAACTCATGTGAGTCTCATACTGTGTTGGTTGTAGAGCCAAGAGTCTAACCCGTATCTCGATTTTCAATGGCTTTATCTTGTTAATACATCCCACTGGAAGGAAGCATTTTTCTTTACAGAGTTGGGAAACTTTTTTTCTTAGGAGATGGGGAGCCCAGAGTCAAGTTTAGAGAATGTCTTCCCCCTTGGGTTCAGTGCCTTCCACTCCTTCATGGTTAGGGGAGATGTTATTTGCAGCAAGACTCCTGGGACTGAAAACCAGGTTTTTGTGCATATATCTTGTTGTTGTCTGTGGGCCAAGATATAGTCAGCATATAGATGACAGGACTTTCCAAATGGTCTTGAGCTCTGTGCTCTGAACACCTTCCAAGTCTCTTAGTTTGTGGTGAAATGAAGCTGGAGAGTTTTGTCAACTTGAATGACTGCATCTGTGCCTTTGTGCAGTGTCCCAGGGGATGCCAAGGGATCAGACCCCAGTGTGGGGGACATCAGGCTGGGTGGAGCCACGAGACTGCACCTCCTGTAAACATCCCCTGGGAGCCGCTCCAAGGAGCCCTGGGTGAAGTGGAGGACTGTGAACTGTGCCTCGGAGTGGCCTCAGGAGGCCCTGAGAGTGGCACAGAATGAGAACTTTGGACTCACGGCGAGTGGGTTCATGAGGGCTGCTGCTAATCACCTGCCTGACGTGGCTTCAAAGTACAGGGGGCGCCAGAGCAGGTCTGGCGATTTCTGGGAGATGGGTTTTGGCAGAAACAGTTTGTCCTTTCTCGGCCCCCTGGGCTGTGCGGTCTCTGCTTGGAGAAGCCTGGACCTGCTGGGAAGGACATTCCCTGCACGTTTCCTTAGGTCAGTGGGCTTGAGAAGCCAGAGAGGAGGACGCATCTACAGCCATGGAGAAACCTTCTCACGGTGGGGTCAAGGTTGGTCAGCAAACATGGGCTGCCTTCTGTTCAAAAGCAAAGATAAAAAATTACTTGTTTTCAAACAATTGTGTTTTTCCTTAGAAAGAATATTTCAAATGTCTAAATTAGGGATCATTGTATGCCAGGGGCTATTCAGAATGCTTTAAGTGTATTTAAATAAATAAATATATTTAACTTTATTTATTTATTTTTATTTTTTGAGTTGGAGTCTCACTCTGTCGCCCAGGCTGGAGGGCAGTGGCACACTCATGGCCACCTCAGCCTCGACCTGCTGGGCTCAGGCGATCCTTCTGCCTCAGCCTTCCAAGCAGGTGGGACTACAGGTGTGCGTTACCACACCAAAATAATTTTTTGATTTATTGTAGAGATGAGGTCTCATCATGTTGCCCAGGCCAGTCTTGAACCCATGGGCTCAGGCAATCCTCTTGCCTTGGCCTCCCAAGATCTATGGTTTTATTTCCAGGTTCTCTGTCCTGTGATTACAGGTGTGAGTCACCACACCAGGCCATATTTAACTTTAAATCTTAGGGGTCCTATGGGCGCAATTACTATTATTCTCACTTGCAGATCACAGAGAGGTCAAGTAACAATTAACATTACTCATAACCACTAGCCATCTTTCAACAGAATGAACATATTATTTCCTTATTTGTTCATAAATAACAGAGGAAGATACCCGTGTCTCTTGCCCTTCCTCTCCCTGTTGACTGTTGACTCCCAGATCACACTGACTGATTTCTTCATAGAGGGGCTGCTAGCATTTTGAAACACTTCCCATTGCGTGCTCTTTCAAGGGTGTTTAGCGTCCTTGGCTCTCACTGCCATGGGACAATGGTAAATTCCTCTTGGTTGTTGTGACAACTGGCTCTTTCCTATATATCCAAGAGACCCCAGCAGGGTGACCCACTGATGGAGAGCAACTGAGGCATCTTCTGAGCATTTACTTTCTAGACATGTTCTTTAGTTGTGTGTGAACATTGCACATATTTAACCAAGGGTAGGAATCTTACATGGAGGGATGACACATTCCAGTTCCCTTTTTTGGCAGGTGTAGGCAGCACTCTACCTTGCGCCTTATATGCATAACCTCACGTCTAGATCTAATAGGCTCTGTTTTTAGCCTCAGCTGCAGGTTTTGGGCTCCATCAAGAACTGAAAAACTGTTTACAACCAGGATCAACTTACCACCATTACTCATGAGACACTTGGGGCCCAGAGCATGTTTGATTATGATGCTTAAATCAGAAGAAAACTTATGATTGCATATGTCTTTATGCAGTCATAAAATATATGCGTGCGCACGTGTGTGTGTGTGTGTGTGTGTGTGTGTGTGTGTGTGTGTGTGTGTTTATGGAGAAAAGAGTTACAAATGAAGGAATATGTTTCTGTTTACAACCAAACCACGGTCTCATGAGCTGCTGGGTCTGGTGGCTATATAATCACAAGATGGGACACGGTATCCTGAATCTGATGGTCATACTCAATTTGGCTGGATTTTTCCAAGGTCATCCAAAGTCAACGTGTTGCTTCAGAAATCAATGCACCACGAGATTTTCCACACCTGTTAAACTACCATGCTACTAAAAAACAGTCATGCATACTGGGAAAAGGTGTTAATGTTCGCATTTGCTGGTCCTTAAGCCTAGTCCATCCTTTTTTAAAAAAATGTTCTATTGGGGTAACGTTTATTTTTTAACCCAGGGGTACATGTGAGGATTTGCTACGTACGCATAATACATGAAGGTGAGGTTTAGGCTTCGGACAAGCCCTCCCCAACACAGCTGTGATCATGATACCCAATGAGAGGTTTTGTATCCTTTCTCCCCCCTTCCTTCCTCCTTCCTCTAGCAGTGCCCAGTGCCTGTTGTTCCCATCCTTGTCCCCATGTGTGCCCAATGTCTAGTGTTCACTTATGAATGAGTGTTCAGATTTTGGTTTCTGTGATAATTTACTTAGCATAATGGTGTTCAGCTTCATCCACGTTGCTGCCAGTAAAAGATTTTGTTCTTTAGTATGGCTGCATGGTGTTCCATGATTATATATAACATATTTTCTTTTTCCAGTCTGCCTTCAATGGGTATCTGGATTGGTTCCATGTTTTTGCTATTATAAATAGTGCTACAATAAATATACATGTGTTAATGTCTTTTTTGTAGAGCAATTTGTGTTCCTTGTGGGTATATTTCTATTGAGGACACTAAATAAGATGTCTTTCCCCCAATGCTTTTTGTTGACTTTGTCAAAGATGAGTTTGTTGAAGGTCTATGGTTTTATTACCAAGTTCTCTGTCCTGTTCCATTGGTATATGCATCTATTGTGTACCAGTGCTGTTCTATCTTGGTTACTGTAGCCTTTTAGTAAAGTTTTAAGTATGGAAGTGTGATACCACCAGCTTTTTTTTTTTTTTTTTTTTTTTGCTGAGGATTGCTTTAGCTATTTGGGTTCTTTTTTGCTTCCATATGAATTTAAGTATTGTCTTTTCTAGGTCTGTGGAAAATGCTGCTGGTAGTTTGATGGGGGATTGCATTGAATTTGTAGATTACTTTGGATAGGATGGGCATCTTGATATTGATTCTTCCCATCCATAAGCATGGGATGTTCTTGCATTTGTTTGTGCCACCTTTGATTTCTTTGAGCAATGTTTTGTAGTTTTCATTGAAGAGATCTTTCACCTCCTTAGTTAGATGAATACTGAGCTGTTTTCGTGTGTGCGTGGCTAGTGTGAATGGGATTGTATTTTTAATCTGGTTCTCAGCCTGCTTGTTTTTGCTGTTTGATAATGCAACTGATTTTTGTGCACTGATTTTATATCCTGAGACTTTACATAAGTTGTCTACCAGTGCTAAGGGTTTTGGGGCAGAATTTCCAGATTTTTCTGGGTATAGAATCACATCATTTACTAAAAGAGATCATTTAACTTCCCCCTTTTCCATCTGGATACCTCTCATTTCTTTCTCCTGCCTTATTTCTCTGGCCAGGTCTTCCAGAACTATGTTAAGTAGGAGTGGTGAGAGTCGACATTCTTGTCTTGTTTCAGTTCTTAGGGGGAATACCTCAAGCTTCTGCCCTTTAAGTATGATGTTTGCTTTGGGTTGTCATAGATTGCTCTTATTATTTGAGTGTTCCTTCTATACCTAGGTGTTTGAGGATTTTTATCAATAAGGGATGTTGGATTTTATTAAATGCTTTTTCTGATTCTGTTGAGACAACCATGTGGTCCTTCACTTTACATCTTTTCTGTAATGGGTTACATTTATTGATTTGTGTTTGTTGAACCAGTCTTGCATCCTGGGAATGAAGTCCACTGGGTCATGATGAATGATCCTTGTAATGCTCTGTTGATGCGATTTGCTGGCATCCTGTTGAGAATATTTGCATCTATGTTCATCAAGGGAATTGGCCTGTAGTTTTCTTTCAGTGTTGAGTCTTTGCCATTTTGAGGTATCAGGATACTATTGGCTTCATAGAATGAGCTAGGGAGGATTCTTTCTTTCTCAATTACTCGGAATACTTCAGTAGGGTTGGTATCAGCTCTTGTACATCTGGTAGATTTCAGCTGAGAAACCATCTGAACTAGTGCTTTCTTGGAAGGGAGGTTTCTTATTACTGAATCAATTTCTTGGCTTGTTATTGGTCAGTTTAGGGTTTTGATTTCTTCCTGTTTCAATCTTGGTAGATTGTGTATTTCCAGAAATTCATCCATTTATTTTAGTTTTTTTAAGCTTACATGCATACAGTTGTTCATTGTAATCTTTAATAGCTTTTGTGTTTCTTCAGGACTGGTTGTAACAACTTTTTTCATTTCTGATTATTTAAATTATTTATTTATTTTTAAAAATCTGGTCAGAGATCTGTCAATCACTTAGCTTTGATTTTACTTTGACTATTTCTACCCTTCTACAATTTTGGGGATTCAATTATTGTCTTTCCAGTTCCCTTAGGTGAGATGTTAGACAATTTACTTGAGATCTTTCTAGTTTCTTGATGTGTGCATGCAATGTTATAAAATTCCCTCTCGGGACCATCTTCAGGGTATTCTAGAGGTTTTAATATGCTGTGCCTTTGGTTTCCTTTGTTTCTAAGAATCTTTTTGTTTCTGTCATGATTTCTTTGTTCACCCAAAAGTCATTGGAAGCATGTTGTTTAATTTCCAGGTATGTGTGTGTTTTTGGGGGGATCCTGCTCTTAATGATATTTATTTTTATCCTGTTGTCTGAGAAGATGCTTGGCATAATTTCAACTTTTTGAAATGTATTCATTCTTGATTTATGGCTGAGTATATGGTCAATATTAGAGTATGTGCCATGTGCTGATGAGAAGAATGCATAGCCTTTGGCTGTTAGGTGGAGTATTCTGCAGGTGTTTATTAGTTCTAATTGGTCAAGTGTCAAGTTTAGGTTCTGGATTTCTTTGCTAGTTTTCTGCCTCAATTAGTCTAAAGCTGTGAGTGGGATATCGAAGTGTCTAAGTATTATTGTATGGCTGTCTGTGTCCTTTCTTAGATCAATTAGCAATTGCTTTATAATTCTGGGTGCTCCTGTGTGTATACATTCAAGACAGATATTTCTTGCTGATGCATTGTGTCCTTTATCTTTATGTAGTGCCTTTCTGTCCTTTTTATCTTTTATTGGTTTAAAGGTTGCTTTATCTGATATAAGAATAACTACTCCTGATCTTTTTTTGTGTTCCGTTTGCCTATATGATCTTTTTTCAATCATTTACCCTCAGTTTGTGTGTCATTTGCAGTGAGATGGGTTTCCTGAAGGATGGATTGTGTTTATCCAATTTTCCCCTCTGTGCCTTTTGAATGGTATGTTCAGTCCATTAACGTTTGAGTTAATTGTTAATATGTTGGGGTTTGTTCCTGTCATATTGTTGTTAAGAAGCTGCTTTGTGTTTTTGGCCTTGTGGTTGGTTTGTAACCTTCACACTTACCTATGCTTTTATGATGAGTGGTACTGTTATTCTGTTTCTATGTTTAGAACTTCCTTAAACATCTCTTGAAGGGCTGGTCTGGAAGTGGCATATTTTCTTAGGGATTGCTTATTTGGGAAGGATTTTCATTCTCCTTCATTAATGAAGCTTAGCTTGGAGGGGGAAGAAATTCTTGCCTGGAATAGCCTTTCATTAAGGACATTAAGGATGGGTCTCCAGTCCCTTCTGGCTTGTAAGGCTTCTGCTGAAATGTCTGCTACAATTCTGATGGATTTCCCTTGGTAGGTGGTCTGTCTCTTCTCTCTAGCTGCTTTTAGGATTTTTTCTTTCATGCTCACCTTGGCAAGTCTGATTATTATATGCTTTGGGGATAGCCCTTTCATATAATACCTCACAGGAGTTCACGTGCCTGATGGCTGCCTGTCTAGTGAGATAGGGGAAATTTCTTGGATGACATTTTGGAATGCTTGTTCCAAGGTATTCTTAGTTTCCCCTTCTTTCTCAGAAATGCCAATCAGCTGTAGATTTGGTCTCCCAACATCATTGCAAACTTCTTACAGGCTTTGCTCATTTTTCTTAATTATTTTATTCCTATTTTTGTCAAACTAAGTTAATTCAATAGTTTGATTTTCAGACTCTGATATTCCTTTCTCTGCCTGGCCAATTTTGCTGTTAAGGCCTGCTATCACATTTTGAGTTTCCAGGAGAGAAGTCTTTAGTTCCAGAAGTTCATTCTGGTTCCTTCTTTCACTTTCTGTACGTTTTCCATGGCCAGCTTGATTGGGGCATCCATTTTCCCCTGGATCTTGTAGAGTGTCTTTGCCATCCATAGTCTGAATTTTATGTTTGTCATCAGGGACAGGTCATTCTGGATGGATCCATTACGTAGGATCTGAGAGGATTCTTTGCAAGTGTCAAATAGCTTGGCTTTGGGGCTTGCCAGTGCTTCTTTGCTAGTCTTCCTCATCTGTGAGGGCAGTCTCTTCCTTTTCTGTACTTTGCTTTGCTATTTCTTACGTGTTAAAGTGGCTGCTATTGGGATGGCAGTTTGTGTTGTTGTCTTACTTGGCTTCCTCCCTCTGGTCTGCACGTGGAAGGAGCAGCAGTGGCAGGGAAGGTGGGGAGCTAGGGGAACTGTCTGGCACTGCTTCACTGACACAGTGTGGTGGGGGTGGGGCAAGTCCTCTCCCCCAGATCAGGGGCTTTCTTTTTCCTTCCTGGCTCTCCGGGAGCTCCAGTGTCTCCCTCCCTGTCCCACATGTCATGTCGGCGGGGTTGGCAACAACCACAAGGGGCCCCACGGCTTTACTCTGGCACAGATGTTCAGGCCAACATGAAATGTCTTCCTCCCATCTAAGTGAGACTTCTCCTCCCACACAGGGGTACAAGGCAGGGCACCGCTTTGCTGGGGAAGACCTGTGTTTCTTCTTCAGTCTGCAAATGCCGAGGCTGCTGCCTGCGGCTGGGGGAGGTCCTGCTGCTTAATGACCAAAACATGCACTGGCAATGGTCAGACAGCCTTGTTTCACCTGGGTGCTGGGGTCCTGGCTTGCCAGGCGTCTCAGAGGCACTTACCTCCTAGTTCTCACCCTGCTCTGGGGCAGGGGGCAGGCGAGGGCAGTGATGGCAGCCTCCTGGATGCAAGCCGTGTTTGCAGCCCTTCACTGGAGCTGGGACAGGTGATGGCATTATTGGAGAAATATCTCCAAAGTGGGAGCTTCACCCTAGCTGCAGGCTGGAGAGAGAGAGAAGGGGAAACACCATGAGGCACAGACCACTCCTGCAGAGTGTGTCCTGTAGGGATTCTCCATGGGGGTAGGGGGTTGGAGGCTGCTGGTGCCAGGACTCACCAGGAACTGGAACCCTTGGGGCCTTGTATGGACCTGACCAGTGTCTCTGTCCTGATTCTGGACAGCTTTCCATGCCTGGTTGGTATAGGAGGGGGTGGGAGGAGGACCTGGGTCATTTCTCCCTTGGCTGGGACTGCAGTGGCTCCTGGGAGGTGCAAGCCCATCCTTACGAGCACCTTGTCAACTAGTTGTTAAAACAAGCCACAAAACCAGATGGTATCTGACCTCTTCTCTCGAGTTTATCTCCCAACAACCTTCTACCCACTCTCTCCTCACCATTTACATTAGAACAACTCATTTCTATTCTTTGTCTCGGGTTTGACTCCATATGCAAATTCAAGCTCCACTTCAGGTCTTCTGCAGATTTTTCCACCTTTTCTGGCTGTATTCAGTGATTGAAACTTGGAGCCACGCTTGGTTTCTGCCTTTGCTCGTTTCTGCTTTTGCAATCACCATGTCGCAGATGATCGTTTCCTCCTTCAGAATCCTGGCTCTGTGATGCACCCTGTCCTCGGAGTTTCCTCTGTTTCTCCTCTACAAAAGCCCCCTGTGTGCTCCAATGCTCATTTACACAGAGCAGACCCTGGGGGGGCCTGTGGGTGCAGCCTGATGTATTGCCTGTGTTGGGGAAGAGGGCGCCTGGTGGCTCACAGCGGCATCCCACCAGGAATCTCTTTTGACAAATCCTTTGACCAGGGCTTCATGAATTATAGAAAAATGATATTATAATGATACATTTGCACACTGGTTTCCTGAAAATAGATTGTTTTAATTTTTCTGTCCTTCAGGAAATGTGCACTGACATTTGTGGTCAAGTCTTGAGATGCAGCCAAACCACAAGCACAGATCTTGAAAATGATCGTGGGCTGCAAAGACGGTTGTCCTCGCAGGAAAGTCCATCAAACACTGATGCTGGGGCTGGCTGACTTGCACTGAACGCGTGTGAAAAGGAATGGCTGCAGGTTCTTGCTCCGAAGGCTGATAGAAACCCTTCTTGTTCCCCCTTAAACCAGATTCTTTGACAGCCAGCCCAGCGCACAGGGTCGTCCAGGATCCTGTGAGTCAGCGATTCTCACCTCCTCCCTCCTCCTTGTTGCTCAGGACATCCTTCTGCTTAACTCCAGGGATTGTAGAGTCATACAAGGGGTAACTGGGTAACTTGCAGGGTAACTGGAGACTTCTCCTAAGAAGACAAGCAGTGGTTCTCACCTGGCTTTCATAGATTCTTTTGGAGGAGACCATGGGTTATCTTTGGAGAGTCCACAAAACTTCTACGATTCTATGCCAATCTCACAGTTGTGTTTTGTCCTGGAGAGAAAGTTCATCACTTTCATCAGACTCTCAAAGTGGTCTGTGATGCCCCAAGTTTCTGGAATAATTGGGACAGGATATGGAAGCAGGTGTTTTGAAACCAAAGGCTGAAGTTATGTGGTCTGTCTTGTGTGTGTGTGTGTGTGTGTGTGTGTGTGTGTGTGTGTGTATGTGTGTATGTGTGTATGTGTGTGTGTATGTGTGTATGTGTGTGTGTGTGTATGTGTGTGTGTTGGAGTCCCACTCTGTCACCCAGGCTGGAGTGCAGTAGAACACTCATGGCCACTACAGCATCAACCTGCTGGGCTCCAGCAATCCTTCCGCCTCAGCCTTCCAAGTAACCGGAACTATAGGCAAGTGCTGCCACACCCAGCTAACTAAAAAAAAAAAATATTGGAGAGATGAGGTCTCAACAAGTTTCCTGGGTTGGTCTTGAACTCGTGGACTCAGGCAGTCCACTTGCCTCAGCCTCCCAAAGTGCTGGGATGACAGGCTGAACCACCGAGCCTGACCGTGGCCTGTCTTGTGAGGTGTCAGGGTCTGCAAAAAGGGCAGGGACTTTCTTACTTGTTTTTGTCACTTTGGCTTTCTAGGTGGCTAGACCTAAGACATTGTTGCTGTAAGATACAGCAGCAAATCAACAGGCATCTTTGCAGAAGGAAAAATTTGTGGTATGTGTTTAATGTACTAGTCACTTAGATTTCAGAAATGTTGAAACGTGAAAAAAGTGGGTCTCAGAGTAGAGAAGATATGATAGCATCAGCTTGGGGATTCCTGGTTGAATGAGTGAGTGAGTGCTTGGTAGCTGGCACGAGCAGTCATAACCATAGATCCCATACACCACTTGTCTATTATGTGACAGGCAGGTCACCAAGCCCCGGCACACATTATCTCATTCTCTGGTGCTTCCATGCTGTCCAGCAAGTCTCATCACCTCAGCCTGACAGTAAGGAAATCGAACTTGGGAGAATAAAGAACTTTCAGAAGACCTCAGTGCTCGTAAGAGGCCGACCTGAGCTCGAATCCAGGTTTGCTTGAACACAAATCTTCGCTGAAGTTTGGAAGGTGAAGCTGTGGGCAGCAAGTTTATCCACCCATGTCTCTCCAATTCTGCTCCAGTCAAAAACAGAATTCTTAAGCCGGGCTCAGTGGCTCAGCCTGTAATCCCGCGCCTTTGGGAGGCTGAGGTGAGTGGACTGCCTGAGTCCGCGGGTTCGAGACCCGCCTGGGCAGCGAGACCTCATCTCTATAATAAATCAAAAAATCAGCCGGGCGTGGTAGCGCATGCCTGTAATTCCGGCTACTCGGAAGGCTGAGG
>NW_007245888.1:560251-586810 GCF_000164805.1 Carlito syrichta
AGCCCAGCAGGTCGAGGTTGCGGTGGCCGGGAGCGGCCACTGCGCTCCAGTCTGGGCGACAGAGTGAGACTCCGACTCAAAAAAAAAACAGCAACAAACAAAAACAGAATTCTTGACACTTACATAGAGTATAGTTTCCTTCATATGTGTCTCCACTGCCTCCTGGGTTCATTCACCCTGGGATTGATTAGAACTTTGAAACATAAAAATGGCTGCAGGTTGCATTAGTACCAATCAGGTAGAAATGCAGCTGTTTTCTTAGGAGGGCAGGGGGCTGTGGTTGCCTTGTGAGAAGATCAGAGAAAACCTTTGCAAGGTATACGGGTTAACATCACAAATTAGTACATATACGTGTGAGTGTATGTGTGTACTTTTTTCACAATATACCAATGAAAATATTGGCAATGTAAATAGACTGTCCTTCAAAAAATCCTGCACAGGAAAAAAAACCCTGGTAAACAATGAATGTGCAATACATCAATAACTATGTTTTTAGATAAGATGACTAAAAGTAGTGATGAAGTTGCAATTTGAGGAAGAAACTAGAACAGGATCTTTTAACGCCACAGGCAAAAAATGCTCCACAAGTAGCAGGCGTATTTTGGAATACAATTTGAGAAAGGGAAGACAGCAAAGAATAACCACTATCCAAATATGTGACCATCCACCAATATCTCTAAGAGAGCAGGAGGATTGGGTAGATTTAGAGGTTCGTAACTACTTGAGGTCACTCCAAGTTTAGTGATTTTTCAGCCCCATTCTTAAACAATAGAAGCATTTTTTAATGTCAGGACTCTGAAACCTTGTCTTGCCTTGCCCTTACTTACAGGAATCTCTAATGTCCTTGAGAATCTAGATTCTTAGTGTAATTCAGATTCTATTCTCTTTGGTTATGATAGTCACTCCATTCAGACTGTTAACTTGAATCTAGCATTCAGCATATTTCTGGACCTTAAGTAACTTACTTCTTCCTGGGGAGTTGGCAAGAAGTCCGGTGAACATTAATTTTTTAATCCTACAAAGAGAGATTTACTTTAATTGAAACCCCCTTGGAGTTATCTAAAACTTTACAGCCATAATTTCTTAGGTACAATAATGGTAGCTTGTCAAATATATATATAATATATATGCATATATTTTATATATACATTTTTTTCTTGGTTCACTTCAGAGGTTACCAAAAACTTTTGCTGATACTCTTAATATACAATCATTTAGAAACCATCTTTGTGCTATCCAAAGTAAAATACAAATATCCTGTTTAATATTCTGGCTTTAATGTATTTGTTGTGTTTATTTACTTTAAATGTAGCAGATATTTTTATAAGACAGACTTTTTTCCTTTTCATTTAGCTTTGGTGATTTATTATAAGGTAAATTCTTTCCTGGGTATAGCACTTAACTTCTTTGTATTTACTTGTTGGGTTTTGTTGTGATGTCTTTGTGTTTATTTTTGCTCTTTTATATTGAGAGAGTGTTGTATGGAAGCAAAAATACTGATTTGACAGTGGAAAACTTAGAATCTTGAACAAACTCTCTAATATCTGAATCTCTATGTTTCAGTCTGCAAAATGGTAATTAGACTTGTTGCACTTTCAATTTTATAGAATTCTTCTCAATGTGAAGTAAAAAACCGTATGTGGAAATCGCTTCATAAACCAACCAACAGCCAAAAAGTATATGTGTTTCTTCAACCATCAAATGGAAATGATACTTATTTATATAGTTGGTATGAGGATTGGCTAATCCATGCATGTGAAGTTCTTGTATTTATACCTGGTGCATAACAAGCACTTGATGAATGTTAGACAATATTATTGTGAGTCTAATAATTAATTGTGCTAAATTTGTGGTCCAGACAGTTTCAGTTTTGCATATTTTGCAATACAAAATAATACATCTGCAGATGGGTAGAACATCACTAAACCAGAACCAAACTGGGTCAAGAACCAGATCCAGAAACAAGTACATTGAGTAAAAGAAAACCAGGCGGGCTCCGTGGCTCAGCCTGTAATCCCGCGCCTTTGGGAGGCTGAGGTGAGTGGATTGCCTGAGCCCGCGGGTTCGAGAACCACCTGGGCAGCTAGACCTCATCTCTACAATAAATCAAAAAATCAGTCGGGTGTGGTAGTGTGTGCCTGTAATTCCTGCTACTTGGAAGGCTGAGGCAGAAAGATCGCTGGAGCCCAGCAGGTCGAGGCTGCGGTGGCCGGGAGCGGCCACTGCACTCCAGTCTGGGCGACAGAGTGAGACTCCAACTCAAAAAAAAAAAAGAAAAAAAGAAAACCAGAAGATTTAACAAAGATACACTTCTGGTGCTTCTTGGGAATCATTTCAAGAGCAAAAAAGGATGTGTCTGGGCTGAAAATGCCTAACACGTGCCAGTGCTTCTTTTGACCCATACAATTTCACTGGTTTTAACACATAAGTCACTTGGACATTTGGGTGAGAACTCCAGAACTGCTGAGCCTAATTTTCACAAACTTAGAAAGATGACCCTTGTTCAAATATCACATGAACAAGTATAAAATATCTTATTCAACTCGTTAGTTACTGAGGTAACCAGCAATTTGGTAAAGCTGGTTCAAAGGGTAATTGGAGGATAAAGATTTGCATTAGCAGGCATTTAACGGAATGCTGAAGCAAATTTGCAACTATATACATGCACTGGTTAATATCTTATAGGACAATGTAACTTTGGGGGTTATCTTTTCTATTAGAGAGAAATCTTCAAGTTAACATGTAGCTTTATAGAACCTGAGCTCTAATAAAAACATAAATATCAAAGACAAGTTAAGGCTTATTGTCCTTGGTAATTAAACAGTTTTTAGCCAAGCCCGTTAAACAGTGCCTCACTATGGTGACGGGACAGCCAATCACTCTCTTGTTTCCAAGTTTTGGATAATTTATTATTTTTTTTAAAAGAAAAGTTTATTTAAAAGTAAATCAGAGTGAGAAAGAGAAGGAGAGAGAAGATTCCCCTCCCCAAGGTGGAGGAGGGAGCCAAAGCCAGGAAGCATGGCGACAGCCATGGCTCAAAGAGCACGTGGCCACACCAGAGTCTAGCAAGGCAATGGCCCAGGATAATTTATTTTATTAATAGAAAGCAACAAAGGGTTTTGAAGAGAGGAGTGATGGGACATTTATATTTTAAGAGAATCACTATACTGATTTGGGGTATTAGACTTTAGGAGACCAGTAGAAGAATCAGGAAGCCCTTCAGGAGGCACCCACTGTATTCCCAGTGAGAGACCACATTGCTGTAGAAGGCATGATAGTGGCTGAGATGAAGAGAAGTGGACATATTTGCAAAGTATTTTGAATTAGAGCCAACAGCATGTGCTGATGGATTGGACATAGTGTATGAGAGAAAATAGAGGCGAGGTGAATGATAGGTTTTTGGCCAAGTCCTGGATACGTTGCGCTGAGGAACACAAAAAGGTCCCTGCTCACATGGAACCTACAGGTTAGTGGAGCATTTTTTAAAAAGCAAGCACAATGCTAATTGCAAGTTCAGACGTGTTTATAAGAAGTAAAATGCTAGGAGAAATAAGAAGTGGGTGGGTTGTGGATACAGGGTGGGGGCCCGCTCTACTCGGTGGAGGAGGAAGTGCTCGTGGTGAGCAGGGAGGTGGAAGCCAAGGGTCCCATCATGGAGAAGCACTCCAGGAAGGGCACAGCGGCCCACGTGTTCTAAGGGAACCAGAAGAAGGTGGCCTGTATGGATGGAGCACATGAATGAGGGGGAGGGAGGACTGAGTGGGGCCAGAGGAGTGAGCATGTGCAGCATTGCAAGGAAACTAACAGCATTGTGATTTTGTTCTCGGTGCAATGGAAACAGTCATACAGGGGAGGCGTGGTGGCTGCTTGGATGAGGTGGTCGACAGTGGCAATGGAGGCAAATGAAGAGAGACAGGGCATGGTGGAAGGCAGAGTTCCTCACTGGAGTCTCTTATCAGTGGGGAGATCCCATCTCTTGCTGATGGGAACTCTCCCCTAGTAATCAAAGACTTCACTTCTCTGGCTTTCGGGCTCCCATTGTGTGAGTTCTGAGTTGCAAGTCATTCATTAGACTACAAGCGAGAGAAATCCGACTAGGAAGAATGAACTGGCTCATGAATTCTAATACCACAATACTTATTACAGATTCAAACTTGTTTACAAGAAATTTAGGAAAAATATGAAGTGCGTTTAATAGGCGATGGAGGGACTAGGGAAGGACCAGGACCCCTCTGAGCCCCAGAAACAGTGAGAACCAGGTACTCGGTGATGCCAAGGCTGAGTCATTGACTTTCATCTGTGTTACTGTGGGTGCCAGCTTCATATTTTTTTATGAGACAAAGTTGTGAACGTAAGAAGTCACGTGTGCTCACTTCTGCTTGCTGACATAATATCACAAGTCTGTGCCTCTGTGGTGATGATTCGGCTCTCCAGAGATATACTTTGAAGACAAAGCACGACAGAGCACCCGGCCCCCGTGTCTCGCCTGAGTCATCATAGTCCTTAAAAGATAAGGGGCCCTGGCCCTTGCTTTTCTTACATATTAGATAATGCCCTTCAGGGATGAGACTGCACCTTGGTCATCTGTCACCAGATGTCCTCTTCCCCCAGACCCTGGTGGCTCTGCTTGAATGTGACTTCCGAGCCAGCGGATGTGGTTTTGCATGCACTGAAACTCCCTGCTGTACATGACCCATGAGCTGGAACACCGTGCAGCAGCCTGATAGAACCTCTAGAACCTCTCTATAGGGCTTCTCCCAGCTACAGGCTGGTCGACAGTCCTCACTGAGACTTCTGAATGGACTTGATTTTAATTCTCCAAAAGCTTGATTTTTAATTTATTCAACACTCTCAAGGAGGCTTCTGAATTACAAACCTTAAAACTTCTGCCCCAGGCAAGGCTGTTGTCCCAAGTGAGAATCCTAAGAAAATGTCCTGATTGGCTCAGCTTGGGCCAGGTGCTTACGGTGGAATAAACTGGCCGTGGCCAGAAACTCGAGGTCACGTTGGAATATGGCAGCTTCTGTGAAATAATCAAAGGCATGTGAAGAGTGGGCCCCCAAAGCGTACGTGGAAGGGTGTGAGTGTGACTATTCTCATATGTGAGCTGAGGATACTGAACTTGATTCACCCATTCATTCGGAAAACACTGAGCATCGGCTGTGTGTCATGTGTTGAGTACTTGAGACGTGTCTGCTGATGACTCTTCTCACAGTGATGTTCTGCAAGTCTAGGAGATTTAGCCATGCGATGACAAAGCAGATAATTGCTTGGGTACCTGTGCATTTTAAGTAAGTATCCTCATGTTCACCACTGTTTCTCAGGAGTGGAAATACACAGTTTTACTTTGCTGGACAAAACAACACTTTAGGCTTCTAATTTATTATGTCTTGCCCTTTTGGGGGGACCGATTCCCTCCAGTGTTTTGGGAATACTCGACACAAACACTGTGTGCAAGGCTTGCCATCTTGAGCATGCTACAGGATGACAAAGTAGACTTCTGATGTTATTTTTGATAAGGTTTCTCCAAGTTACACTGTGATTTGTTTCCAGAGATGTACAGCCAGTTTGTGAATCTAGTTTTGGTCTTTCTTTAGCAAATTGTATCAGACACTGGAATTTTAAGAGGTTTTTAAAAACATGGAACTAACCATGATGTCCTGGACTGGATTAAAAAAATGTGGTACATATACACAATGGAATATTATGCAACCATAAAGAAGGACAAACATATGGACTTGGCAACAACTTGGATAGATTTACAGTCTATCATACTCAGTGATCTATCACAGAAACAAAGGACAGAGTACCATATGTTCTCACTCATAAGCGTACCTTGAACAATTATCACAATACTATAAGAAAGGGATTGTCGGTAGTGAAAAACTGTCAGGGGAGGAGGGTGGGACTGGCAGTTGAGGGAAACTGCCAGGGGAGGGAGGGGCACACCTCCTCAACAAGGGTACCTGCATAATGAATATTTGTATACCTAACCCCGAATTGTACCCCACATCTTTAAAATAAAGAAAAAAAGATTTTTTAAAAAGATTCCTCTTTTCTTCCATTCCTTCTCATTATTACTCAGTCCTTAAACCTTTTTTCTGTTTCATTCATTCCCTTGGGTATCAAATAGATTGTGTGTATTTATAATTCTATATATATATACATATAAAATGTATACTATTGTATATGGTAATGTATATACATAAGATTCTTCTAAGTGCTCACTCGCTGTCTCTGTTTGATGACCTGACACCTTCTCAAACCTGAGCTCCCACTCTTTCCCGAGTACCTGTTCCTCTCCTCCTGTAGCCACATTCTTGAAGGCAAGTGGAATTATCCCTCCAGTCACTTCAGCCAAGTGACGTCTCCTCCTCTTGCACCTGATAGCGCGTTCTATCAGGAAGCTCGGTTCTATATGACTTGTTCAACATGCCTGCAGCCCCTGACCACCTTTGGTCATCATCCCCTACTGCCGTCCAGTTCAGGTCACTACAACCTCTTACCTGGAATTTGTACTGGCCTCCTAACTGGTCTCCCTGCTTCTGACATTGATCCCTACAGTGAGCTCTCAACAGAGCAGCAAGGAGGGTTCCGTTAACACCTCAACCAGGCCACACCTTGATCCTGCTAAACCCTGTAGGCATTTCCACTTTACTTGGAGTTTTCAGCCCCTGGCAAGGCCTGTGAGGCATGTGGTGGTGTCCCCTCTCATACTCCAACTCCCTCTCCTCCCCCTAAGTGCTGTGCTCATGTCACCTGCCCTCCTTACTGTCCCCAAGCAGGAGCACATGCACGTGCTTGGCCTCACGAGTCCTTCGACCTAGAGAGCTCCTCTCCCCGAATCACCCAAGGCTTGATTCCTGATTTCTGTTAGGCCTTTGCTCAGCTCTCACCATGCCTGGGTCCTGTTCCAGGACCTGTGCAGATGCGAGGCTATGTAGCAAAGAGGGATTAAGGTGTGGGTGGATTCAGATCACTGATCCATGACTTTCATACGGGGGAGCAGCCAGCATCATGCAGGGTGTTCAGTGTTGTCACAAGCCCCTAGAAGGGGACAAGGGATGTGGGAAAGGATGAGTCAGAAGGAGATGTGGGAACAGAACAGTGTCCAGAGAGAGGCAGTGTGGCCAGCATAGAGATGCAGGCAGGGCCTGAGTTGGAGTGTGGGTGGCCTCTGGACCCGAAAAGGCAAACATGTCTTCTCCTTCAGAGCATCTGAAGGGATGGAGCCGAGATGGCACCTTGATTTCAGCCTGGGAGAGCTGTGTTAGGTGTCTGATCTCCCACACTGTACGACAATGGCCCCAAGCCTGCCCAGGTCCTGTCCCGGGACATGTACAGGTGTTAGGTAACACGGTAGGGTGCCTTTTGTCAAGGCTCTGAATTTGTAGTAACTCATTGTGATAGTGATAGGAAACAAGCACAGCCACCTACTGTAAGGCAGCCTGGTTGGTCCTCTTGAAAACTGAACCCTTTCTCCATCCTGTCCCCTCTTCCTTCTCTTCTGATCCATCATTCCTCATAGCACCTGCCACACCTGCCATAATATATAGTACACTTATTTATTGTTCCACTCCTCCCCCCCTTGAATGTATTTTCCTGAGGGGAGGGGTTTTCTATTTTATGCACCTGTCTGTACTCAGTGGGTAGAATTGCAGCTGGCGCCTAGTGGGTGCCTAGTAATTATTTGTTGATTGAATGAATGAATTGACTGAACCTTAATCCCAGAGACTGGGGCTGGGTGCTGGAAATACAATGAAGAATACACTGTGGACCTTGCATTGTCTAGTGTGGACTGGGGGAAGCGTAAACCACTTGCCTGGAATCACATACAAGATGAAGCGGGATGTCCCATGGGACTAGGAAGCCATTGCTTGTAGGACTCAGGAAAGGCTTCAGGGAAAGGTAAATCAGAGATGGGAAGTTGAAGAGGTAGATGAAAACGTGTCCAGAAAAGGGCATGCCTGTTGTATCCACAGCCTTGTGCTCGTCCTGACTTTCCTAAGTTTTCTGCTTCTCTAAGAGATCACCAACTTTGGGAGGTCATGGGCCACACCTACATTGGACAGTCTGCTATGATCATGCAGTGATTCAAGGCTAACTTGACATGCTGATCTCTTAAGGTTATAAAGCCCTTTAGAGTTTATAAAATACCTTCACACCAACTTATTTAAGCATTGTGAAGACTCTGAGAAGGATGTAGATTGATATCTTCATCTCGGTTGCAGAAATGCTGACCCAGGCAAGTCTGAATGACAGCAGTGGCATCATCACTGGCTTACTTCCAGCTTTATACAGAGCCTCACCCATGCCAACTTCCCTCCCCCCTCCCCAGGCGGGTGGGCTGAGGGAAACTATGACCAACACTTGGCTGATGAAGAGATTGAGCCTGAGGGAGTTTACGTGACTGTCATGGATCATGCAGGTGTTAGGGAATGGAGCCACGATTCAAAGTCTTCTCACATCTGGCCCAGTGAGGTTATTCTTAACTTGTGGGTCACAAGAAGCCATGGGACACCCTCCAGCTATTAGGAGAGAAGGGTGCTCAGGCTTTGGGGCGGAGTCCAGTGGTCCTCAATCCTTCCCCTACTTTCTGTGAGTCTTTAATGACTTCAGTCATTAAGCCTTAGTTTTCCCACATGCAAGATGGGAGCAGTGCCACGTTGCTGTAAAGATCCTACAACACAATTGTATGTGAAGTGCTGAGAGCAGTTCTTGATTCCCAGGAGATGCTCCACAAAGCATTGAGAATGATAATGCTGATTGGTTCTAGTATGTGTTTGGATTTATAAAAATGGAGCTTGGGGGAGCAGTCTGGGCTGGAGTTGGGAGGCGCGGGTAGTGTGGCAGAGAGGCTGAAAGCAGTTTAAGTTATTCCTTTTAAAGATCAAACTGCAAGCTCCAAAACCTGCTAGACATGGGGCTTGAGAAAACCAAGTAGCCAAAGGTCACTTTCCTGGAAATGCAAGATAGTAATCCATTCACAACCTGACCCCCACATCCTCTCTTTGTGAAGTTATTGGTTTACAAGCCCTGCTTGTCATGTATACCCTGGAGACAATTTGTTCCTTGAAAATCTGGTTTTGTGAAATACCACCTTATAAATTCCAAAGAAAAATGTATAACAATACAACCCCATCCCCTCCCTTACCTAACATAACAGATAAAACTCCTCTCCTCTTTCTCCGGGTTGCTCAGCCTTGGATCATTAGCCCACTGAGTCACACCAGTGCTAATAAACCGCTACTTCCTAAGACAGCCTTGGTGTCACAGTCTCTCTGTTTTCCCGCAACAGTAGAATAAGGTCTAATATATCCAAAGGGAAGTTTAGCAAGCACATGATTTGATGAAGACCAGGAACATGGGAGCCCACATGCTTCACACTGTCTCCTGGGCTCCTCTGTCTCTGCCTGTCATTTTCTGCCAAAAAGAGACTAAACTTTCCACCTGAAATTATCCTTCAGTAAGTAAGAGAAGGAAACCTGCTCTGGCATTAGCCGAAAAGGAGAAAATATAGGGATGTCTCAAAGAATATAAGAGCAGAAGGCAGTGAGGCCTTAGGAGTGAAAAACCCAGATTTTCTACCTCTATTGTGGGTCTGCTGAGTCACTCTCTCTCTCTGAAGACCGGCTGTCTCTCCTCCATCCATGTTCCAAGGTTGATATCTTCTGTTCTAGGTCACCCACCAGGACTTACTCAACATTCTTGGCTGATATTCCAAATTCTAAAGTCCCAGGAGACAAACATTCACTGTCATGGTCTTGGTCCAGCGTCCTCCCCAACTGAATTGTCTGGGCCAAAGTCAGATGGAAGGACTGTTTGGTGTAAACATGACTGATGGGGGCCATGCCTGGGCACGGGATGATGCCCTGAAGGAGGGGCAGGCATCCCAGAGGGGGTCACAACAACTTTCTCCTCTGTCTCTTCATTATTATGGTCCCAGCCTGACCTCAGGTGATGAAATTGGCCCTTATCATAAGACCTGCAGGCCATAGGAACACTGAGCATTTTCTATTCACATTGGCTCATGAGTGTGTGGATGGGCAGTAGCTGACCCACACGTGGGTGTCACTTTCCATTTTCCACGTTGGATACCGAGGCACAGGATGCTTAGACACTTTCACCAAAGTCCAGCCCACAGTTGGCGAGTGACAATGCTGGCCTTCAAAACCAGATCTGTCTGGACTCCCAAATGCCACAGCACTGCCCTTGACTCTGCTGTTGTTGTGGCTTGCTATTGTGCTACTGATTGGTTGCTGTTGCCCTGCAATTTTAGCCATGTCTAAGAAGTTGCCCACATTCTCACTTTGGGAGGGAAAGTTGTTAGGTTGCATCCACGTGAAAGGAGTGACATGTGGCATTATCTTATGGGGTGTCAAGGGGGCATTTGTTGAAAGGATGGAGAGAACAGTGCCAGGCTAGGAGAGGTTGCAGGGTGCAGCTATTTACCCACATCTGAACATTGTTTCTCTGATTCCCCAGCATCAGGTTGTCGAGTGTGTAGACACACACCTGCGCTTGGAGAGACAGTCTCCAGGGGCCTGGCCCCTTTTGCTGTCTGAGCTCTGGGATCTGAGGACATGGTGGGTGCATCTCAGCCCCGTGCTGAAAAACGCAGGGGACCTTCCCTTAGCCCCATGTGAAGAGCATCTGCCAGGCAGTATTTGCTGGTTTTGGCTGCAGCATTCAGGAGAAGGCTCTGTAATGGGACAGGAGAGGAAGCAGCATGGAGTTTCATCACAGAGGGAATGGAGTGAACTCAATCATCTGCCCATGTGACAAGCCAACAGGATGTGATTGGAGTGTCTTACTGAGACATCATCGTCTTTACCCAGAGCATCAGGGCTTCTCTGTGTGCACGTGTGTATGTGTATGAGTGTGTGTGGATTGAATATTTAGCCAGCATATCCAATGGGCCACATCAGGTGGGCCTCCAAGGCTGGCTCCCAACTTTTCTTCATAATACCTAGCTGCTTCTTTTTCTAAATTTTCCGTATCTTCAGGGGGTAGAGGATCATCATCAACAGGCCACCCCACTGGGGCCATACTCTCCTAGGCATTTATTATTTTTTTCCCTTCTCTTTCCTCCCAAGTCAAGTTTATTACCCTCTTTGCTCCTTCTGGTCTTGCTCATGGATAGAAATGCTGTTTGATTTTGTCCAAATCACAGCTTTGTATGAAAGAGTACCGGAGACTTCCCAGGTTGAGGTCTGTGCTTACAGGGGGTTCCCTGATTTCCTGGGGACACATGCTGGTTGGCTATGTTCTTGCATTCCCAGCCAGATTCACTTAGAATCGATTTCTTTGTATCAATAAGCACTGGGTGTGGGAGATGCGGCCCATAGAGGGAGACAGAGGCCATGGTAATGTTTCTTCAGGCCCGTGGAAATATTTCCACAACCGTTTGGGCCACTGTCTTTTGGTGGAGACAGTTGCTTCTCGTGTTATGGACATCTGACAGCAGGATCAATAGAGGACAGCCACTTCTGCTCACACAGTCATGCAAACACAGCAGATGCCGTGATGTCTGGAAAAGTAGACACAGCCAAGGGAGAGCAGGGCCATCCTTCGATCTGGCTGCTTTTCCGTCACAGGGGACGTCCTGCATGGAGAATGCGAGGGTGAAGCTAGTTCCCTGTGAGAACGGTGTTAGTTCTGTCCTGTCCTGTCCTGTCTGATGGACGCTCACCTCTCTGGTCACCAATGCTCCTTACACTTCACCCTCCTGTTGCTGACAGTGTTCCCACAGGGCCCCGCGTCTCAGAGCTGGTAAGACTCTGAAAGAGCTTATAGCATAAAACCTTTCTGGTAATCCAAGGCCAACTACCTAAATTCTGGTCTTCCTTTTTTTAAACTACTTAAAAAAATATCAGAGGTGGGAGGAAGGGAGGATGGGGGGCACATGACAGCCCCCGGAAGTCAGGTCCACTGCCAGGGAGAGGGCCCTCCAGAAGCCCACACTTCACCTGCACACAAACTACTTATGTAGCAAATCCTCACATGAACCCACAACTCTAAAATAAAATAAAATGTATTTGAACAAAATGAATGCAGAGGAAGTCCCAGCAGCGCTAGCGATTGTGCGGTGGGATTTGCAAAGAAGGGGCTTCCCCTGGGGTAAGCACAGAATATAAGAGCAGAAGGCAGTGAGGCCTTAGGAGTGAAAAACCCAGGTTTTCTACCTCTATTGTGGGTCTGCTGAGTCACTCTCTCTCTGAAGACCGGCTGTCTCTCCTCCATCCATGTTCCAAGGTTGATATCTTCTGTTGTAGGTCACCCACCGGGACTTACTCAACATTCTTGGCTGATATTCCAAATTCTAAAGTTCCGGGAGACAAACATTCACTGTCATGGCCTTGGTCCAGGGTCCTCCCCAACTGAATTGCCTGGGCCAAAGTCAGATGGAAGGACTGTTTGGTGTAGACGTGACTGACGGGGGCCATGCCTGGGCACAGGATGATGACCTGAAGGAGGGGCAGGCACCCCAGAGGCGGTCACAACAACTTTCTCGTTCATCATCCGAGCACTGGGGTCTGACCCCTCCCCTGTGCCGCGGACGGAGCACTGGGCCCTCTTCAGGCGCTCTTTCTGTTCTAGGACAGACAGGATGGGTCCCTCGGGGGGAGGAGCACCAGTGACCCAGGAGGGTAAGAATGAGAAACAGGGTGATGCTGTGGATTTCCACTTGAGTTCTGTACCCTGGCAACAAGGGAGGCTCCTGAGAGGAGAACGAGGGCTTCCTGGAGGAAGCTCCAGACACGTTTCTGTGTTTAGAAGCCATAGACACATGAGAATGGGCAGTGGGATGTGTGGGCACCACTGGACGGTAAGTGAGCAGATCCTTCCGACGCCTCAGAGCTGTGGAAGTAGCTGTTTGTCCTGGAGAGATGGAGGGGGCACAGCTGGGGAAGACACCTGGTGGAGGAAAGCTGCCCTGCCAGGCCTTTCCTGATGGGCCCCTGGCCTGTACTGTGCAGCGAGACAGAGAGCCCGTGTTAAAATGCTTACCTGGCTCCACAGCGCTGGGTTCCTGGTGCTCCTTTCATGGGACTTCTGGCTGCCCAGAAGATGTCCCTGAGTACAGCTGGAAAGAAATGTGTGCGCTCAGCTCTTGTGGATGCTGGGCGGGACACAGCACCCCATGCTCACCCTCCTGTGGGGTCCCTGAGCTCGGTCCACGGGACCAGCACAGAAGGCAGGAACCAGGGGCCACTCTTACTTCTAGACGGTGGGGGGGGGAGGTGCGTGCAGATCTGAATCTGCGTCCTGAGCCTCCTTCAGTCCTGACCTCCTGGGGTCAGCGGTGGTGTGCTCGTGGCTGACAACAGCATTTCTTTGTAACAAGCAGCACTTTCCTCTGGGCCCCAATCTGGAAGGTCATATTCCACCAAGGTCCAGGGGCCATACCTCTCTCTCCTGTTACAGCAGGAACTCAGAGACTTGGTCACTGGATGCCACAGTGAAAGGGGCAGAGCTGAGTTTTTGGGGGAAGAAATAGAGCAGTCATTTCTCAGGTTCCAAGGGACGGGTGGTGGAACTTCCATGGCACATACTGGCAAAACCAAAGGCCCTCGAGAAGGACGTATGAGACCTACACCCTGAGTAGTAAAACCCAAACTCTGAACCACTGCAGGCCGAGAGCCTGAACGTTTTCTACAACTAATATTGAGCGCTCTTACACAAAAGTGTAACCATCTCAGCAGAGGCTAGAAAGTCGGAAACAAGAAGGAATACTGGGTAGATGAAGTCAGAGAGTTCCAGACCCCAGGGTGGCTGGCTCCCAGGGGCAGTAGCCTGAGGGTCACAGAGGCACAGTGTGGCAGCTGCCGTCAGTGTGCACAAGCATGCCCTGAGCACCTTGTCTTCCAGTTTAACCCAAACCCCGGGCCACAGGCACCCACAACCTTCTGCCTGGGACTTTCCCTCTGTCTGTAGAGACACACATACTCGACTAGCGCACGTGGCAGGCTGGACATTCCAGGGAACTAGTGACCCTGCGAACAGTCATGAGCAGGAGTAGGTGCACACATGCCCCGGCCTCCTTATTCTTCAAATGGCAGATCTCTGAGATGTACTCTACTCTGGTGGTCCTTGAAGTGTGTTTCAGGGACCTCTGGGGGGTCTCAAAATGCCAGTAGGAGGTCTGTCCGTGTTTTGGACGGACATCAAGATGTCATTCACCTCTTTCACACCCATTCTGTCACATGGCGTGACAGCTTCCAGAGGTTGACCGACAGGTGATGATGTCATGCTACGAAGGCTTGCCTTAAAACTGCCTTAATCTTAGTGTCTCATGGGGGCAGCATCAGCGAATGTAACTCACACAGAAGCTCTTTGGAGTGCTCAGTGGTTTAAAAGCATGACAGGGTTTTGAAACCAAAATGTTTGCAAGCCACTGCTCTCCCGGCACCTCCCAGCCCCACAGAGGCTGAACCCCGTGTCTGAGGTGAGCTGCTCATCAACTTTCCTGGCCGTGGCCTCTTCCACCCATGCCTTGCTTTCCCTTATCAAGTCTGGGCACAGGATCTACGATGTTCCCCATCGTAGCCAGGTCAAGGCACCAGCCCCACCTCTGGGATCCTGGGTGGTTCCTGGGCTCCTGAAGTCAAAGAGCCACATGGTGACTCTGATGCCGATGGCCACGGCCCTTGCCTGACTGAAGTTCCCGTGAGGTCCCTATCAAGGGTGGGGTGGGGGTGGGAAAGATAGCAGAAATCTGCACCCAAGCCCCCATAATGAGCACACACACAGGCACTCACACACATACGCTCACACACACAGACATGTGCTCTCACACACACAATCACACGCTCACACAGTCACACGTTCACCCACAGCGACACATAGCCACACACACACACACACACACACACACACACACACACACTTTCTCTCACACTTTCTCTCACACACAGTCACACACATACTCTTACACACTCTCACACACGGTCACATTAACTGTTTAACTCTTCAGGCCTGTAGATTCAGATTTTGATTCTGTGTGGTCTATCCACTTACCAGGGTTTTCTTTTCTTTTCTTTTTTTTTGAGTTGGAGTCTCACTCTGTTGCCCAGGCTGGAGTGCACTGGCATGCTCATGGCCACCGCAGCCTTGACCTGCTGGGCTCAGGCGATCCTTCCGCCTCAGCCTTCCAAGTAACTGGAACCACAGGTGTGTGCCACCATGTTCAGTTAATTTTTTAAATTTATGGTAGAGACAAGGTCTTGCCAAGTTGCCCAAGCTGGACTCGAGCCCCCGAACTCAAACAATCCTCTCGCCTCTGCCTCCCAAAGTGCTGGGATCACAAGTTTGAGCCACCACACCCAGCCCCCAGAGTTTTCTTAATCTCAGGATGAGTTTCTCTCTACTCGTCCTCCTTTTTCTAATACTCTAATGTGATTTGCAAATAGTGTTGCCAAGGCCCCATATTCTGTATCTTAGATGGATTTCTAGCTCTGTAATGAGGGTTGAGTCCATCTTGTACACGGACTCAGCTTCTGGCATCCTGATTCTCTAAGTTATAAGACACTCCCGAGACTGTAGAGGAGAGGTGTCTAAACCAGGAGACTGGTGTCCAGAGCAAAGAGCGGATGGGCAGCAAGTGTCAGGGAAGGCTGTTCTCTAACATTCATGCCAATGCATGTCTGCTCACAATGCTCATTGCCTTCCATCAGGTCACTCTGCATCCTGAGAAGAGGGTGCGTGGCAGCTTCTACAGTGCAGTGGGCATGTGCCCCACCCTCGCTGCAGGGCCATGTTGCCTGGTCATTGTGGACATCATTATAAAGAACAAGTGTGGAGCTCTCAGTCCATGAATCTCACCAAGTAAGCATTTCACACATGCTAACTATGACCATGACTGTGATTGCCAGACTGTGATTTTAAAAGTATAAGCCAAAAATAAAATAAAAGTATAAGCCACGTTTTGCTATTCAAGTACTTATGATAGGAAGGTGGCATGAAATAAATCAGTGTTTGTGACCCACACAGGTGAGTACACGGTAGGCGCAAAAGGCCTGGGCACAGCATCAGGGTCTTGGAACGTCAGAGAGGAGGGAGTCAGAGGAACTTGTGGTGGAAAGAAAAACATGCACCAGTGTGCCTGTGATCTGATGTTCGTGACTTTGAAAATCAACTGGGTGTCCTCTGTTTCTGAACATACTAAGAAAGTTCAACTTTTCATGGCAGATTGAGCAGCGGGAAAGTGCTGGAGCCTGGGACCACTTCTTAAGGCAAAGATCCCATGGCAGAACATAGAGAGGCATGTCAGCCTACTGGACTCTGGCTGATCCATTAGGGATTTTTTTTTTTTACCTCCTGTGACATGCTGTCCTTCAGCTTAGAGGATGAAAGGGTAAATTGAGGCAAGGTGGGCCAGTGCCATGGGAACAAGGCAAGATTGCAACCAAGCATGAAGTAGAAGAAAGCAAGGATTACAAGCAGAAAGGGGGCTGACAATCAGAGGCAAGCGTGGCCTCCAAGACTGGGGAGCTGAGTGTATTTAAGACTCTTGAAGGGTAGTTTGGACTGGGAAGAATGTCCAGAGTTTCATTTTTTGATGTCTATAACAGAAGTCACTTATGTCTTGACGTCACCAGGCACTGGTATCTCATGACTCCAGGTAGTGGACAGGAAGCTGGCCACAGTAAACAGATAATGATACATCAAGGCCAGAAGCAAAATACCTTGAACAATTTGGCTGCATACTTTCTGGTCAGTTACAGTTTTTGCTTATTCTGGAAGTTCTAGTTCACAAGGGTTGATTAAACATTATACATAAAACTAATACAAAGACATCAAAGCTGTCAGGTGTCATTTAGAGACTAAGGGTGTAACAGGTACATTCTGATTAGAAGGTTTCAATAGCCCATTTCTTATCTAGGCCTGGTGGAGGCATTTCCAGGGACATGTAGTCCTCTGTGTGTATCTCCTATTTGTCAGGGGGATCAACGAAGATGGTTGCGTTCCCTTAAGTACCAGCAATAGTTACTAGTTCCAAGGATGGTGAAAGGGGAACAAGGAAAAAAAGGTCTACTTTTAAATTTAAACGGCATCTACATTTGAAAGTTTCCCTCTTTTCAGAGGACATCTTTTCCTTCAAAGGCATTTCATCCCATTTACTTTACAACCTCCCTGGAAGAACTAGAGTTATTATTCCCGTTTCTGTTTAGTTGAGAAAAGCGAAGTACCAAGTGTTTCAATCCAATATGTCATTTCTTCAGAACTTCTGAAAGGGTGTCTCCGTAGAAGAGCATTTCTCTCTATTCTTCATTTGCAAAAGAACCTAAAAGCACTTTATTATGTGTATGTAAATATATGTATAGGTACAGGGGATCCCCAAAACTTGGAATTTATTTATGAATAACTGTGTATTTATTCTTACGTGTTTAAATTTCAGTCACCTTCAAAGCGCTCTCTGTTTGATGCAAGACACCTATCGAGATGCTTTTTCCACCACTCAGAACAGTTTTTGAGCTAGTCTATTTTGAAGCCTTTAGTGCTTCTGCCATTTTTGTTTCACCTCTTCCACACTGGAAAAACGTTTCCCTCTGAGAACATTTTTCATTAATGAAACAAACAAACAAACAGAAAGTCGCTTGGGGCAAGATTGAGTGAACAGGGTCATGGGGCTCCCGCTGATTTTGGTCAAAAACTGCTGAACGCTCAGTTTTCATGGCAGGTACGTTTTTCATGGTGGAAGAACCAGTTACCCGTTTGCCACAACTCAGGATGTTTCTTCCACAAATTGTGACACATCTTTCTCAAAACTTCCAGATAAAAACTTTGGTTGTTTGATCTGGAGGAACAAATTCTGAGTGTACCACAAGGGATCCACCCTCTAAAAGATAATTCTGTTTTTCTGTGGGTCCACACCTCGTGTGCACGCGTGTGTATGTGTGTGTGTGTGTGTGTTTACATACATATGGAGAAGGGGCTTTTATTGTTGGGGGTGCTTTAAAAAAATGAACTGAGAGCCTAATTGTTTTATCCCTTGTAGTAAATGACTCACTTGGCTATAAATTATGATAAGCTACCATTCAGCCATCTCCTGTGGTCATTGTTGGTGGTTATTAATACGTTTCTATTACTTTATTGGCCTTAAGATGCCACTGACTTTAAGACACTGTTATTTTATGAATCTTCTGGTTAAACCATGAGATTATGCTTCTCGGGCATTTTGACTTTTGATTCCTACTTGCTTGGAGAGCTCTTGTCAACTTATTTAAGTACATGAATCTGTATCAAACCACTTTTTATATATATAAGAAAAAACTTCATATAGGACATTCAGGCATTTTTACTCATTAAAACTCAGAATCTTTGGCTTTGCCACTAGAATCCTCGTTACTCTCCAAATGACCAACACGCTTCCTCAATTTTGAAGTTGCTCCTTTCCTATTTGACTGTGTTTTCTTCAGCTGAATCTCATGGTGGTAGCTAGGAGTGGAGCAGTTTCTGTTCAAATTCACAGTGAACTTTTGACCAATTGCCATTTGACAATGCGATGGCAGCCCCGGGAGATGAGAGGCTTGGTCACACCAGTGCCTCATTGCTTTGAAATGTCCTTAGAGGATTTTGTTGATTTTGGCCACTCTCCCTGCCCCTGCTGCATTGCCTGGCCTGTGATAGGAAACCCTTCGGCATGAGCTGTGGTCATTAAACGGAATGCAGTTTTATCTGCTGGTGGCAGTACTCTGCCAGAAAGTACAGAAGTGTGGCTGCGCTGATCAGGGTGGACTCAGTGGCATCAGAATCTCAGTGGCTTAAAACCGTGTCTTATGTCACACCGTGAAAGGGGGCTTAAAAAACATCTACAATGTCAAAAATTAAACTAAACATGTATTCAGCCTTTGCACAGTTAAAAAAAAAAAAGTTTCCTTCCTGGAAACTAGTAACAGCACTTGCTGGCTAGGTTAAACTCTCTAACAGCTTTTTCATCACTTCTGTGAACCACGCTTGCATTGCTTGAAAGGTACCTAGGCATCCAGGATGTTGCGGTGTACCCACTTGGAAAGTCCCAATGTGGTTTAGCCTTTCTTAAGCAAGCCCCTACAGCCAATCAGGGCCTCTTGCTGTGGGACTGTTATGTCCAGCAGGCAAGTGGCCGCCGGCCCGGCTCTTGGCTAATAAAAAACCTCTCCTTTTTATAACTTGTACTTTCAGTGTTGGTGTCTGTGAATTAAGCGCTCGGTCCCTATTTCATTTGGGGACTTGTCCAGAAGATCCCAGAGCTTAATCCCCAGTCCCAATCACCAGTTGACCTTGTGAGTCTGCATACCGGTGAACCTCAGTGTTCGGCGGGCCTGGTGAGTCTATGGACTTGCAAATGGCTGACTGTCGTCTCTGGCAGACTCACAACGTCCCCAGAGCCCTCTGAGAGGTGAGTCAAGTTCCTGTTTTGTTTGTACACACTTCTGGTTGGACCTGCAGGAAAGCTGGACACTGCGCTAATTCCTGGGTCCAAGGTCCCAGTGAGACGTCACTGGGCCCTCCGGTATTGCCCTCGGGCAGTTAAGTCTGTCTGTTCAGTTTGTGTTATTGTTTTTATTTGTTCAGTGTTAGTCACTGTTGTGTCTGTCATTGCTATCGACATTATGGGGCAGCAGTGCTCTAAGCCTGACACCCCTCCGCAACCGGTTTTGTGCCACTTCAAGGATTTCCAAGGAGCGGCACAGCAGTCAGGTTATCAGGTAAACCAAGGAAGCCTAACCACCTTTTGTTCCCTCCAATGGCCCACATTTCCTAATTGCAGCTGGCTGCCGGAGGGGACTTTCAACCCTGCCATAGTGGGGAAGGTCCGACAGTTCATCTATCGACGCCACCTGGACCAGATCCTGTACATCACTGCCTGGTACCTCCTGGTAATGCAGCAGCCATCATGGATAAAGAAAACTGAAAAGAGAGCTTATTCTTCTTGTGTTTTAGCCCTACAGAAAACTCCAAAAACCAAACCTCCAGTCCTCCAGAGCTCACCAGAGGACCATGAAATTCCCCTGCCCTACCACTGTGGAAGAGAGGACAAAGTCCAACACTCTGCGAGAGAGTTGTCCAATCACCTGTGCTGGGGCAGCATATTTGTGTACAATACTGTATTTGGAAAAAAAAAACCCTACAAGATTCATGAAATTAGAATGAACAATTGTCTTTATAACAGGCAGGATGGTTGGTTTGCAGTCATCTGAGTAGTCTCTAGTTTCATAAATACCATTTCTCTCTGATACTGGATGGCTTCCAATTTTGATTGGAATGCTCCCTCACAAAGATATCCAGATCTGAAAGGGACTTCTGCACATTAAAAGCCATTATTTCAAGAGGGTGCACAGGGCTCAGCCGGACCAGCCAAAAGAGTCCTGGCAGGACACAGGGTAAGAAATTGCTTACTTTGGCTGCACCAGGCAGGGGAAGGAGAGGCGGACCCCGCACACACCGCACCAAACATGGGGTGGGAGGCAAGGTGTGGGCGGACGTCACTTCCCCCACCCGCCACCGGGGCGCAGGAGGGAGGCGTGGGCTGGAGGAAAGAGCGCCGTCCCTGATGTCACCCATAGGGCGCCCCCTCTGAGGATGAGGCGGCGCGGGGGCTGCTGCCCGGGCGCCCGCTGCCGAGACGCGACGGGCTTCCCGAGCTGCGGGAGCGAGCGCAGGACTGCGGCTGGGAGCTGCGTGTCCTCGCTGTGCTGCAGGGCCAGAAGGGCCCAGGGCGCGCTCCAAGCGCGTGGCCGGGTGTGCAGTGTGAGGCGTGTGAGGCTGCGTTGGGGCGGCGGGGCGGCAGCTTGCACTTGTCTGGCTAGAGGAGGCACCATGATCACGAAGATGGTTTTCCCAGGGCGAGGCTTCTCCATTGCACTCCAGATGTGCTGACCCCTGTGATTTCCCCAAATGTTGGAAGTTCAATTGCATAATTTGTAGTAGTGAGGAGCTGCGTTCGCACTCTCTCCTGGTTTTTCTGCAGTTTAAGATTATGCACTTTTTTTAGTTATCTTTTATGCTGAGGTTTCTCTGCATGGTGGTTCACTTATTTTTTAGAAGTAGAATTTGGCTTGTACGGGTTGTAGTGACCGATATGTGCTTCTGTAGTTAGCCACCGTTACAAAGCCGTGGGGGCCTTTGGACTCTACTCTTTCATTTGGCTGTTTGTAGAGACTGGTGGGCTTCTGTGGCTGGTACTATTTCACCGTTTCTCCATGCCGGTTCCTGACTTTTTCCTTTTTTATTTCTCGGTGGACACTGCAGTTGCTTTCACATCTTGGTTGGCCCTGACTTTTAGATAATCTCTGCTTTTATCATGGCCTTCCCGGGGGCAAGGGTATGATTTCTCACGGAGCCAACTAGAAACTGTCAGGAATAGCTAGAACTGGTGGTTTCCTTGGTGAGAATCCAGGGCGCAACATGCTTATGTGGATGGTACTGACTCTGCTGCTGTCCGGGGTACCTTGAATATGTTCGCGGAGGCCTAGTAGATCCGAACCACAGACTCCCCTTAGTTTTGGGGTGACGCCCTGAGCTGCCGTCTGGAATGTAAGTGAGAAGTCTTGTGAGAAGGTACATTTAAGTATGAAAGCAAATTTCCATATAGTTGATATTGACCAAATTCAAAGTCAATCATAACTGAGCAGAGTCTTTCACATGTCAAATGATCTCTGCATTGAGAGCTGACAGCTGTCCCGCTGGCCTCTGCTCTCCGCTTCTCTCCCCACAGGCACCTCCTCCCGGCTTTCTCCAGGAAGGAAAGACTCAGCTTCTGCAGGACGCTCGGCCTCCAGGCCTGCTAGGGCCGCAGGTCCCGAATGAGTTCACTCATTCTGGGCGTACCTTACTGCTGCTAACCTAGAGATGCACCTTTCCCGAGGTTGCAGCTGTGGAGGGATGGGACGGGATGGGCCTCAACAGTGAACTAGGTTGCAGAAGAGGTGGGACGGAGGTTCCCAGGGCGAGAGGCCCCTAACACCGAGACCTCCTCATCCCCAGCCTCCAAAAGGACTCGGATGTGGAGACCCAGCCTTTCCTCTTTCAAGGAAGGCCCCAGTCTTTCCTTCCCTACAGCTGCTGCACCTGCAATTTAAACCCGCCTTTGTTGAAGCGCTCCCCCCACTCCCACCCCAGTCTTGCTCAAGCCAAAAATCAGAGTTGCCTCTGAGGTCGGTCTTTCTCTCACCCTGCACATTCAGTTTGTCAGAAAATCGGGTTTCCTTTTTGGCTAGGTGCAGACTTTTACCTGCACAATCTTGGTCTTTCTTGATCTCTGAATTTTGAGTCTCCTGAAAAGGACATGATCGCTTTTACTAATACGCCTCAGTTCACTCAGAGATTTTTTTTTTTTTTTTTTGAATTGGAGTCTCACTCAGTTGCCCAGACTGGAGTGCAGTGGCCGCTCCCGGCCACCGCAGCCTCGCCTGCTGGGCTCCGGCGATCCTTCCGCCTCAGCCTTCTGAGTAGGCGGAATTACAGGCATGCGCTGCCACGCCCGGCTGATTTTTTGATTTTTATTGTAGAGATGAGGTCTCGCTGCCCAGGCAGGTCTTGAATCCGCGGGCTCAGGCAATCCACTCAGAGATTTAAGAGACTTAATCTCAGGGTAGGGGTTTGGGCCACCCTTGAGAATTTTATTTGGTTCTCCTCATCAAAAGCAGCCTGTCTGGGCCTGTCTTCAAGGGCCAGGTCCCCTCTCCTCGGCTCCTTCCACCCGGTCAGTCACCCCACAGTCTTCCCTGTGACCTGCAGAGAAATTTCAGGGAATTTTTATACAATTGCCAGGAGCCCGCAAGGCACAGGTACATCGTGACTTGGTGGTTCCCAGTACTCCTGCTGCCTTTGTGGGCAGAAAGTAACGTCGCGGTCAGATTGGGCTCATAAGACAGGGAGATTGACACAAGACAGATTGGGCCCATAAGGCAGGGAAGGACCAGTACAGGAAGGACAGCCACCCCCTTAGGTCCTGTACAGTAGGGATCTGAAAAAAGACTTGAAGAAACAGTAAGGGAGAGTTGAAAATAAATTAAAGGGAAAGAAATAAATCCTATGATTTCTGATGTAAAGACACCATGAGGATGAAGTTGCCTCCTCTAGAGCCTGGTCCTCGCGTGGCCGGTGAACAGAGTTCCAGTCTCCAGTTGGAGCCAAAGCATGGAAACTTCGCGGAGCTACCAGTTGGTGAGCAATTTTTCCTCCTCTGGGGTTGGGTAGGGCTGGGTAGCACTTGAATGTGTAGTTTTAGCACTTGGTTGTCTCTCCCCAGGCTTTCTATGGATTCCAGGGAGGTAACTGATAATTCTATTTTTAATGCACTTACTTGAAGTAAGAGCATTTAAAAATCTTTTAGCAAAGAAAATGATGTCTGAAAGTTTTGCTCTGAACACTTTCAGGTGTGAGGAAAACATGAAAACCACTACTAGGGAAAGCAAACACTGCAGAGAATATTTTAAACACACGATTTACACTTTGACCAGGTAGGTTTGGATGCTTAGGTTGGGCATATACTACTTTAAGTGCACTATTGGTGGGACTGAAGATGAGTCTAGGACATCCACAATGAATAGTTTCATTTTAATATTTTTAATTTATATTTAAATTATATGTTCTCAAATTATATGACATGCACAGGAAGCCAACTTTATGCCATTTTTACAAAAACAGGAAGGATGATATAGAAATGACAGCATCTATAAAGTTCTGAGGAAAAAATTTAACCTTGAATTCTACGTCAAACACAAAGTTTCAAAAATATGAATGAAATAAGGAAATTTAAAGAAATACACAAGCTGAAAGAATTCACTGACCTACACTACAAAAAACGTCAAGAAGTCCTCCAGGCAGAAGGAACAGAATGCCAGAGGGAACCCTGAACCTACACAAAGAAATAAAGAACACTGGAGATGGCCTCTACCTGCTTAAATATATTAGTTATTTTCTTACTATTTAAATATTTAAAAAACATTTCATGAACAAAACAAGAGCATTAACAACATGGCAACACTAGCAAAAAGACCAGAAAGAGAGGTATAATGACACTTGAACGTAGTGTGTGAAAAGTTACAGGTGCACCCTATAAAACCTAAAGCAATCACTGAGATAACAAAAGTAAGAGTTATAGCTAAAAAGCCAACAAAGGACAGAAAATGAAATGATATAAAAGTCATGTAAACACTATGATAGAACAATTGCTCTCCAGGACTCTACCTCATAGAAATACAAGCATGACCAAGGATATATGTACAAGAATGAAGACTACAGCATTATTTGTGAGCATAAAATCATACAGCCAACATAATTTCAAAGGCACATGAAAAGAGTTGTTTTTTAATTTAAATAAATACAGACAATTGTACCAACAACCCTTCTGCTTCCATTCCAGGAATGAGTGGGTAATGATGATTCCCTTGACGTTTCTGCTGTTTCTTGTTCTTTCTCCTCTCTCCGTTCCTCTTCTCTCTTCCCCATTCTGCTACAATAAAAACAATCCCCACCTCCCCAAGACCCGGCCTGGGCCTCAGCACAAGCCTTTTCAGAGGTCTGGGTGTCTACTCCACCACTCCCCGGCTGCTTTCCCTCCCCTCTGCGTTTCCCTTCATTGACACACTCCGACCTCATCCACCCCCCCAGCTCCCACCGCGCAGCAGCCCAGTTGAGCCCCCCAGACCATGTAGAAGTTGCGCTGCGGGACTTCCCGGTTGCCCGTCCACCGGGGTGCTGAGAAATCCCCCGGAGGAAAGGCTTTTTTAAAAGAACACTGAAGCCGGGCTCGGTGGCTCGGCCTGTAATCCCGCGCCTTTGGGAGGCTGAGGTGAGTGGCTTGCCTAAGCCCGCGGGTTCGAGACCCGCCTGGGCAGCGAGACCTCATCTGTACAATAAATCAAAAAAAAAAAAAATTAGCCAGGCGTGGTAACGTGTTGGGAGCCGAGACCTTGAAGAAACAAACTATGGAGCATCTGATTACAAGAAGTATGCTGGTTGAGAGAAAAGCTCCGGCACACAGTGACCATGTTGAAGGCAAAAGGCCCCATGGATCCTGTTTAATAAATTTTTTGTCTTCCTGCCTGTGCATGCTCACAATTATTATATAGTTTGTTGACTAGTAACGAGATCTTTATTTTATATTATAAGAATGTATACAAAATGTTATGATTTTGATTGGAAAGACTTAAACAGTAATAGTTACTTATAGAAAACCTTTTAAGTTTCGTTTAAGCTTTTAAGTTTTCTTTTCCTAAAAGTTATCTTTACGTTTCTGAAGGCTAATCTTGAGATTCTTTAACAATACATTAAAACTTTCTGTTTGACTATATACTGAAACTTTCTGTACCGAAACTCTTTTTGTTGTTTTTGCCTCCAACCAAGCTGATTGCTAAGGAACAAGCTATGCCGATACTCCCCTGTTACGGTTTCTGCCCCCAGCCAGGCTGTTCAATAAGTTACTATGGCAATGGGATTTCTTACAAACGATTATGCACTTACAAGGAAATAGATTTCAAAAATAAATAGATTTGTAATTTTGTTAAGTTTGAAGATAGGATAAAAATAAGTTTATAGTTTTATAACAATAAGAATCACACAAATAAGTTTATAGTTTTATAACAATAAGAATCAAACATTAATGATAGTTATACATCTATGATAGTTTAGATTAAAGAAAAATTAATAAGTATAAGTTTTTAAGACATAGCATAGTGTTAAAGTTTAATCATTAAACAAAATAAAATTGTTAAATCTAGATGTGGTTAAAAGACTCATATGAATCATTGTAAGGTTTTATAGCTTAAAAGTCATTAGTTTGGGGTTAAGTGTTAAAGAATTACATAGCATGATATTTTGCTAAATCATAGAAGGTTAGTGGAAAATTCAAGATTTTATATTAGGCAGAAATAAAAATAAACTTATAGAGTATATTAAAATCATGGAAAGCAGTTTGTGAAACGATTGTAAAAGCTCTGCATTTATCATCTTGACGTAAGCCCGATACGCCCCATGGATGCGTGATTGTTGGGGCAAACAAATCTCATGATGTATGTTTCTGCAAAAAACGTTACGCCCTGTGGGACGTGTAAGCCCCTGGCGAATGCTTGTCACATTGCTAGGGGTGATAGAAAAGGGTATATACGGTGGAAGAAGTCTGAATAAAATTTGGAACGGTCTGGGCCAGACCTGACCCAGAAGAACTGCCTCCGAGTCGTTTCTTCGCGCCGTCCTGATCCCCCCATTCAGGCCCAACCCCCCTCAAGTCGGAGCCGTTTCCGACAGGGACGTGCTCCCGTAATTCCGGCCCCTGGGAAGGCTGAGGCGACAGGATCGCCGAGCCGGCAGGTCGAGGCTGCGGTGGCCGGGAACGGCCTGCACTCCAGTCTGGGCGCCGGAGCGAGACTCCCACTCAAAAGACAGGAACACTGAAAAAACGTTCATGACTGCCGCTCCCCGGGCTCTTGAAGCTAAAGAGGACGAGGACGCAGTTCAGCCCTCGTCGGGCGCGCGGTGAGGGCCAGGCCCCGTTCTCCGCGAGGGGCCCGACCGCGCCGTCGCCAGGATTCCCGCGCGGGTGGCGCCAAGGGCCTGGCGCGGACCCGG
>NW_007245888.1:586879-592473 GCF_000164805.1 Carlito syrichta
GGCGCGCCACCGCGTCGCTGGGCGAGGGGACACAGACAGGCTGGCTCGATCCGTGACGGCCGAGCAGGAAGCCGGAAGAGCCGTCGGGCGCCCACCCGGCGTCCAGCTGCCCCTGGGCCCTGCGCGCTCCGGCCTGGGGCGGGGAGGGCGGCGGGGGCGGCGGCCTTCGGCTGCCCTTCCGGCTCCGGACTCACCCAAGCACGTTGGCCAGCGGGACGCGCACCACGATTCACCGCGCCGACGTCTCCGGTGGGCCCTGGAATGCGCCGCACGGAGAGTTTGGTGAGTCCTCGCTTTCTTCCCAGCCCAGAGCTGCGGAGCCGCCGTGTCTCTGCGGTGCAGTCGGTAAGCGCGTCCGGCTGTTAACCGAAAGGTGGGTGGTTCGAGCCCATCCAGAGACGTGCGTCTCCCTTCCCTGCTCCAGTTGCGGATGGACACAGGGAGCACGTTTTGTCTTCCTGGATGACTAATACTCCCTAATCCGGGCTACGTAAGTACCCACTTCTGGGGCCATGGAATTTTTCGATCTGCCCTTCATAGGCTTGGACAAGAAGGCACACTGTTTTGTGCCTCAATTGTCTTTTCATGTATAACAGGAGGCACAGTGGCAGCCTATCTCCAGGACTGGCTTGGATTAAGTGTTTGCGCTATCAAGAATTTGTAACCAGTGGCATCATTCATCACCATCATGGTCCTCTTCATTATTTTTTAAAACAGCCTTTCTTCCTCAGTTTGTGCATGATTTGTTTAACTCTTCAAAATGCTTTGTTATGAGGTTGGTTTCATGGTTTTAGGATTACGGATAATACTGCAGTCATTCTTGTACCCATATCTTTGGTCAGTGGTGCAGATATTTCTATAGTGTAAATAACAATGTGCAATTGATACCTTATAATTTGTATATAATGCTTCTCATTAGAGTTGATTCTGCACATTTATCTTCCACAGGAGCTGTACCACATCCTATTCTAATTGAGTCCCAAACTCTATGGATGTCCCGTTCATCATTTATTTCTCATCACGACAACCTTTCTGGTACAACAAAGTATCTTCTCATGATATTCTAGTAAGGGCAGTGGTGGCATCCTGGTTTAACCAAGAGAAGGTATAGCAAAAGGACGTGGTGGACATTACACAAAGGTACTCTGTTGCATATGATGGACAACGAAACTTGTAAGATATTTCAAAGTCCTTCTAAATCTGTAAACCTGTTTAATGGTGACCAAGTCATGCAGGTCCAGAGTGAACTGTTTGACAGTTTTCTGCCAACTCTCTTATCCAAGGGGAGGAAAATCACAATGGTCCCAGACATCTCTCTCCTCCTCTTTCTTCTTTTCTTGGTGCTGGCTTTCCCCCCTATACAATGGTGAATTAGCATGCAGACAACTGTCTCTATATTGTTCTTTGACAGATTTTTGTAGGACCTATGTCCATAAAAATCAGCCCATCTGACATACATCACTGGCGCCAATCGAACCCCGCACCCAACAGGCACCTGGTGCAGACCTGGCCCTTAGAGCTCTTGGCTCATGTTCCCGGTTTTTTTTGTTGAATCTCATGGGCAGAAATTGAGCTCTGTGGCTGTTATATATTAAGTAAGGTTATTGGACAAGTCTTTATCTCTTTCTCTTCTCTCTCTTTGTTTCTCATTTTCACATCATTGTTTTCTGCATCAGCATAGGTTTCTGGTTTTGATGTTTTGCTGTGAACTTCCAGTGGCAATCCCTGTTGGGTGGTGGTTGACAGGGATTCATTCCCTGATTAGTGGCCCATGTCAGCTAGTCTAGTCTGTGCGTCTTTTTATTGTCTATTTATTTTCCTGAGGATTTTGGTATTTCCTGATATTTGATATTGAAGCAATGAGAAGTTCCCATCTTATCTTTCTAATGTTTGGTAAAAATCTTATGGGCCCAATAGTTGTCTATATTTGCAAGAGTGGCCTATCTGTAATAGGGATGACCTTAATGCACAATAGTCCGCTGCTCCCTCTTTGTTCCAGAGGAGCTCTTATCTAATGTTGGTGAGTTTTAATGATACCTCAATAAACTGGACTTAAATAAAACAAAAGATTCATATTCCCAAATTTGGGCAGAATGGGAACACTGAAAACTATCATTCATTTCTGGTAGAAGCACAAATAAGTTAAAAAACTTTGGAAAGTTGTTTGGCAATATCTACCAAAGGCCATACATATATATTGTGACCCAGCAATTCTGCTTTTAGCTATATACCTTAGACTTGTCCTGCCCAACATGATAGCTACAAACTTCATGTAGCTATTGGAAACCTGAACTGTTGCTAATGTCACATGTTGTAATGATAATTTTTAAACATATTGAGTTGAATAAAATGTTGTTCGAATAAATTTCACCTCTTTCTTTTTACTTTTTAAAACATACTAGGAAGTTTAAAAGTATATATGTGGCTGGCATTGTATTTCTATTGGAATGTGCTACCTCAGAGAAATGTGTGAATTTACCAAAAGGCATGTAAAATAATTTTCATATTTATTCAAAGTATTCCCAAACTGGAAACAATTCAGATATCTGAGGAAAGAAAAGACCTTTTATCTGAGGAATATGAGCTCTTTCCAATTATTAGACCCAATGAGACATTAAAATGAGACAGCAATCACGTCCTGCTTCCTCTGGAGCTATGTATTTGTCTGTTGAAGCTGTTTGCTGTTACCACAAGTGGCTATGAATTAACCTAATAAAGCCGCATTGGACACTACATATTACACTCTACTCCTTGATAATGTATAGCCAATTACTAATCGATGTTATTTCTCAATGAGAATTCCTGACAGACAACTTTTTATCAGCCCACTCCCCGTCCTCATTTTTTGCCTTTAAAAATTTGTTTGTAACAAAAGCCAAACGGATCTCATACCCAGTGTTATTTGGGTGTGAGTCTTCTAGGCAGCTGTCCTCACGTTGGCTAAAATAAACTCTTTAAACCATATTTTGCTAGAGCCTCTTTCCTTTAGGTCAATATTTCCTGCTCTGTGAGCAGGATTCAGAGTGAGTCACCTCCAACTATCTGATTGTCATCCCAAAGACCACCATGACGGCTAAAAATGGAAAGGAGAGTTTTGCTGGCAATATCAGTTTGCAATCTGGGAAGAGAGAGTCACCAAAGGTGCTCTCTCTTCAAAGAAGGGGCAGATTGGTTTTTATGCCTCACAGGGTCTGTATTACACACCAGAGTCATACATATTATAGCACACTTACCTGGACTTCACTTGGGTTTGTTTTTATCTGTGGAGATATCCACGGGCCTATAAATGTCTAAGGGCATGGAATGATGAAAGGCAACGTCTTTTAAGACATTTTCTCTAAAATAGATTGCCGATCTATTTTAGATGGAGATTCTATTGGGAGAAAACCTGATAATTATCTGCTTTGTGATCAGAAAGATACCTCCATGCATTTTGGCCTTGGTGGGGGTGTTGCTTCCCATGAACACAGTATTAGAAATCTCTCTCTCTCTCTCTTTTTTTTTTTGAATCAGAGTCTCACTCTGTTACCCAGGCTGGAGTGCAATGGCATGCTGCTCACGGCCCACCCAGCCTCGACCTGCTGAGCTCAGGTGATTCCTCCACCTCAGCTGGAACTACAGGTGTGTGCCACCATGCCCAGCTAATTTTTTATTTGCTGTAGCGACGAGGTCTCACTATGTTGCCCAGGCTTGTCTTGAACCAGCAGGCTCAGGCAATCCTCTCGCCTCTATCTCCCAAAGTGCTGGGATTATAGGTGTGAGCCACTGCACCTGGCTAGAAATCTTTTTAATCTTAATTTAATTCCAGTGATTTGGGAGGCTGAGGTGGGAGGATCACTTGAGATCAGGAGTTGATACCAGTCTCGACAATATAGGGACCTTGTCTCTATACAATTTTTAAAAATTAGGCCAGGTATGGTGGCTCAAACGTGGCTCAAACCTGTAATCCCAGCACTTTGAGAGACCAAGGCGAGAGGATTGCCTGAGCCCAGGGGTTTGAGACCAGCCTGGGCAACTTGGTGAGACCTCTTACTACAATATATCAAAAAATTAGCAAGGCGTGGTAGCGCAGGCCTGTAATTCCCTCTACTGGGAAGTCTGAGGCAGAAGCATTGCCTGAGCCCAGCAAGTTGACGCTGGGGTGGCCGTGAATGTGCCACTGCACTCCAGCCTGGGAGGCAGAGTGGGACTCTGATTAAAAAAAAAAAAAATTAGCCTGGCATGGTAACCTGTAGTCCTCAGTACTCATACTTGGGAAGCTGAGATGGGAGGATCATTTGAGCCTCAAAGTTTGAGATTATAGTGAACTGTGATTGCAACACTGCATTTCAACGTGGATGACAGAGCGGGACTCTGTCAAAAGGAAGAAAGAAAGTAAGAGAGAAGAAAGAAAGAAATAAAGGAAGGAAAGGAAAAGAAAAGAATGAAAGGAGAGAAATATTAGAGATGAAACTGCCTCCTCTTTTGCAGCTAACCCAAAAGCTATTAATTCTCTGGTTTAGGTTGCACTATATAATCACTTTGCTTTAGATTATAAACGGAGCAGGGAGGTGTGTGTGTGGTGGCAAGTAACTCTTGTTGTATATACATAAATAATTCTCATGAACCCTGTAGAGGCCAAGGGAGCACTTTCTCCTTGGCCTGCTAAAGGCTTGCTAAAAATTAACGGGCAGATTAATAGGAGAAAAAGCACACAAATTTATTTAACATGTACACATGGGAGCCTTCAGAATGAGGACCCAATTCCCCAGTGAGGTACAGAATCCACACAGAGACAAAAGACTACGTGAAAAACATGGATGAATTCCATGGACCTAATGCTGAGTGAAAGGCCATCAGGCCCCTCCCTCCTAAAAACCCACTACCCAGTTTATGATTTAATTATAATAATATGAATGCAAAGAGTACAAAACACTGACCTCTAGGGATCAATATGGGGGGGGTAGCTAAGTCTGTGGAGTATTGTCAGAGTTCAGAGTTGTATTCTAAGCAGTAAAAGTCATCAGTTAAGTTCCTCAAATAAAATGTTTCCCAGATATTTTGGTCAGCTTTGAACGATTTTGTTTCCGTCTTTGGAGAACGTGAAGTGCTCACATGAGGTTAGTACTAAGGCCTGGCACAGCTGTGGAAGAGCTGACAAAGTCCAACGCCCTGCGTGAGAGTTGTCCAGTCACCTGTGCTGGAGTAGCATATTTGTATACAGTAATGTATTTTGGGGGAAAACCCCTACAAGATTAATAAAATTAAATTGGACAACTGTCTTTATATCACCACTAATAGTAAAACCACAGAAGGACAGCAGATTTGCAGTCACCTGAGCAGTTTCTAGTTTTGTTTTTTTTTGGTTTTTTTTTTTCTTTTTCCTTTTTTTTTCCTTTCTAGAGTTAATTTTTGTGTATGGTGATAGGTGGTGGTCCTGTTTCAATCTTCTGCATGTGATCAGCCAGCTTTCCCAGCACCATTTACTGATTAGGTTCTCCTCTCTCCATTTTTGTTTGTTTGTTTTGAGTTGGCGTCTCACTCGGTCGCCCAGACTGGAGCGCAGCGGCCGCTCCCGGCCACCGCAGCCTCGACCCGCCGGGCTCCGGCGATCC
>NW_007245889.1:0-5843 GCF_000164805.1 Carlito syrichta
CGGAGTCCGATTATTCTTAGGTTAGGCCTCTTGAGGTAGTCACTCATCTCTTGAAGGTTTTGTTCTGTCTTTTTTAGCTTATTTTCTGTGTTTTTAAGAGTTTGGGTTATTTCTATATTTTGGTCCTCAAGCTCTGAGATTCTTTCTTCTGCTTGGGTAATTCTGCTTTCCATGCTTATCAATTTGTTATTTATTTCATTCACAGTATTCTTTATTACTGTTATCTCAGATATCAGCTCCTTCCTAGTTTCTTCTTGTGTCTCCTCAATTCTTTTTAGTCTCTCCATTATTGTTTTGATATCTACATTTGCATTTTGAGACCCTTCATTCTGGGGACTTTTCATTGTTTGTATTCCAAAGTCAATTTTCTCAGTGTCTGCTCTCCCAGGCGTCTGGGAGAGACCCATACTCTTCTTTTGGTTTTTCTTCATTTCTGTAGATTTTTCTCCCTTTACCCCTTTCCCTCCCCCTCTTCAGTTCTGTTTTTGAGGGAAGGTGGGGTTGCTTTTATTTCTCTTCTGCAATGACCTGTTCTTCCTTATGAGGGTCTTCTGGTTTTGTTCACTTTTCCCTCTGCTTTACAGTCTGTCTATTCAGCAGTTTGCAGTCTTGGTCCCAGTTCACCTATGCCGTCGCCATCTTGCCCCGTCTCCCAGAAAGTTTTTAAAAAATTAAAAGATTATAAAGCTTTAAAGTTGCTGGAAACTGCTGCTCCCTGGTGGTCTGGTGGTTAGGATTCAGTCCTCTCCTTCTCTCTCTCTCTAAGGGCTATTGTAAGCTAAAGTTAATTTATTAATGAACAAAGAAAAATATGTACTATAAATTTAGTGTAGCCTAAGTATACTGTACAGTGTTGATAAAAACCTTGGAAGTATACAGTAATGCCTTCACGTCCACTCACCTCTCAGTCATCAGTTCATCCAGGGCAACTTTTGGTCCTGAAAGCTTCATTATTGTTAAATTCCCTGTATTCACTCCTTGAGAAGAGCAGTACTAACCAAACTAATGGTAGACTTTACAGGCGTACCATTTTTTAAATCTCTTATACCATATTTTTATTGTACCGCTTCTATCTATTGATGTGCTTAAATGTATGAATACTCACCGTTGTGTTACAATTACCTACAATCTTCAGTAAAACAACATGCTGTACAGGTTTGTAGCCTAGGAGCCATAGGCTATACCACCTAGCCTAGGTGTTCAGTAGACTATACCATCTAGGTTTGCATAAGTACACTGTGCCATGATTGCACAAAGAAATTGCCTAATGATGCATTTCTCCAAATGTATCCCCATCATTAAGCAACTCCTGACTGTAGTGCTGTAGAGTGTTAGGAATCTTTCAGTAGAAGACTGAAAGGAAATTTGACAGAATTTTTGTCTCTGTAAATAATTGCTCCAAATTTTTTTGTATAATTCTAATACTTGTTACCCATGATTTATTTTGTTTGTAATGGCCCAATAAATCATTTTCCATTCCTTCAACTTTAAAATTTCATGTATGGGTTTATTTCATATGTGTGTCTTTTAAGCATCACATAAATTTGGATTGTTTTAATCCAATCACACTGACTTTTAATGGATGTGTTTAATATATATTTATTTATTTGTTTATTTATCTATTTATTTATTTATCTCAATGTTACTGACATTTTAGAGTGATTTCTTCCATCTTATCATACATTTTCCTGGAGGGAAAACATCCCCTTTCCTTGATACTTTTTTTCTTTTCTGCCTTCTATTGGATGAATAAAACATTTTATGGTCCCTTTTTTCTGCAAGTTTGGAAGTTGTAGGTTATAATTTTACTCTTTGGGTGTCACTTTTAATTGTTAGAATAAATACCTCTGTTTGGGCATGGTGGCTTAGGCCTGTAATCCCAGTACTTTGGGAGGCCTAGGCAGGAGGACTGCTTGAGCCCAGCAGTCCAAGACCAGCCTGAGCAACATAGCAAGACCTCATGTCTACAAAAAAAATTTAAAAATTTGCCAGATGTGGTGGCACACGCCTGTAGTCCCAGCTAGTCCAGAAGCTGAGAAGAGGGGATTTCTTGAACCCAGGAGTTTGAAACTGAGGTGAGCCATGATCGTGCCACTATACTCCAGCCTGGGTGACAGACTGAGACTCTGGCTCAAAAAAAAAAAGTACATACTTGTGACAGAGACTGGCTAACTGTTTATAAAACCTGTTCCCCTTCTTTCCTGAAAACACAGCTGAACTATATTTCATAAGGGACTATGGGAGCCTTATGTTGGAGATAGAGACTTTATCGGTCTGCATCACCAAATAATAGCATGGAACCTCCTAGCACGCACCAACTGGAATACAGGTTGTCAAGAAATAAACTGAATTGACACTGTATGGCCTGTAATGAAGTACTTTAAGGCACACATATAAAAGAGATTTGTAAGAGTGCTACCTGCTCACCACACCGAGAACTGTGTAATTTTAGTCAATGAATGTGGAAAAAATAAAGGAATGAATGAGTGAGAAAAGAGGAAATAAAGAGAAAGAGAGAGAGAAAAGAGAAAGAAAGGAGAAATAAACTGTACTAAACCACTGAATTTCAGCAGCTAAGTTATTAATACTTCACTATAAATTTCCTTTGAAAAATTAGACCTATTAAATGCCTCTGTCACTTAAACAAGAAGCTAACAGAATTAGACTATTCATTGTACTCCTCTCTCATTATATTATTTTTGGAGCTTTTTTCACATTCTTTTTTAACATACACAGTTATTTTTACAGCCATTAATTAATTGCATTTATTCATATATTTTTAGAAGACTCTGTTTTCACGATTGGTTCTGCTATCCTCTATTCTTTCTCTGGGTTCAGTTTTCTACTTGTTCAAATGACTCCATCCATGAGTGTGTAATAAACTTTCTTATATTGTCTTTGCCCTCAGTGATAGCTAAGTCAGTATGAAATCTAGAATGACAGTTATTGTCTCTCAGTTCTTCAGATATTTTACTCTACTGTCATCTGAAAATCTACTGTTGCTAATGAGAAATCTGCTAGTGATCTCACTATTGTTCCTTTGTAAATAGACCATCATTTCTCTTTGGTAGTTCTTAAGGTTTTCTCTGTGTCCTTGATGTTCTGCAGTTTCATCACGCTGTCTCCAAGTATGGATTTATTCTTATTATCCTATTTGGGACTCAGCGTGCCCTTTCAGGGCAGAGACTTGTGTCATTCTTCAAATCTTAAAAATTCTCATCCATGGTTTTTCTAATTAATGATTCTTCACCATTCGCCCTTTTATCTTCTGAAACTCCTATTTGGTGCATGTTGAGGCCACTCAGTTTACCTTGTATTTCTCGTAAGCTGGTTTTTTATATATTTTAATTCATTACTTCTCTTGAATTCATTGCTCTAGTTGAATTCCTCACTGCTGTATTCCAATTCACTTATTCTTTTACCAACTAAGCCAAGGTCGATTTTATCCTTTCTTTTGTTTTCATTTCAATAATTACATTTTTCACTTCCGAGATTCCCAGCTGTTTCCTTTTTATATCTATGTGTACTTCTTTCTCATTTCTACCTGTTTTATTTCTATGCAACCTTTTAATGATTTAAGTATATATTCTCTATCTTTGGGGCAGATGGAAAACTTCAAAGAATGAACTTAAAACACCATCTTGACCAAAAGTCTAAAGAAGGTTCAAGTGCAAAGTATAAACAAATAAATCCAGTATATGATGGTTCCGACACAGTGGAGGTTTGGTTTTTGTTTCTTCTTTGTTTGCGTCCTCATTCAAATCCAGAATTGACAAGTTGGCAGGGATCAGGATGGTGATGGGTCTTCTCCGCTCAGTTATTCAGGGACCTGGCTTGCCAAATGCACAGGCATCTTCAACAAGAGGCTTCCACAGTCACTCTGGATGTCACCATCCTATGAGATCTCATGGGAAAGTTCATGGAGGGGCCACATAACAAGTTTTATAGGCCAAGCTTGGAAGTATTACATCTCATATCCCACTGGGATCAGCATGGTCATAAAACCATACCCGACCACAGAGCCGAAAGGAGGCTGGAAAACACAGGGTAGATGTGCAACTCTGTCTTGCTACTGGAAGTGGAATGACTTTTGGTAGACATCTGGTAGTTTCTCCTTTGACACCCAAAGTGCCATTCCATTCAAAAGTGTCAAAAGTGTGCTAAGTGTCACAATGATGTCTTATAACACTGTCCAGGACCTTAAAATACCAGCAGCATCAAATATCTTTTTGTTTATAGTGTTTGTTTATATTATTACACTCAAGTATACAACTTTCCCTGAGGTTATTTTATGCTCATTAAAACATAAGTAACAGAAGTGTCCCTTGAGGTCATTTTATGCTCATTCTTAAGATCATGAGATGATTTATATCAAACTAGACACACTGCTGAAATTCCATAATTCTACCCTAAAGTCGCTTTCCTAATCTTTCTATCAACACTGAAATGTGACCCAGAAAAGTGAGTCTAAGAGAAAGGTTCACTAAGGTAGATCATTTGATTTGGGGTCTCCTATTATTTTTTCTATATAGGTATTCGCTATAAGATAAGTTATGTCTAGACTGATTTATAAAATCTTTTCTTCTAATTGCTGTCTAAAAGTCCCATTTTTCTCTTGTCTCCAAGAAAGAACTAGTTAAGATTCTAGGAACTCATCTGAGTTGTAGCAACAATAGCAATAATTTATTGAGTGCCATTTTGAAGTGGGCTCAGCTGTGCTAAGAGCAATCATACTCATTTTCTCACTGAATTCTCTCAGCAGTCCTGAAGATGCTCATTTTTAATCATTCACTGTATAAAGAAACTAAGGCTTGGACAGTATCAGTAATTTGTTTCATGCCCTCAGTTAGGCTGTGGCTGAGATGGACCAGCTCAACACCAGGACTGAATAAATCTGAAAGTCTGTCTACTTTACAAACTACTCAAGGACATTCTGGGTAAACATACGCCTATTATCAGTTCCCTTCCTTTAGTGAGCTTCCTTTGTTTCTATCAGCTCCCTTCCTTAAGTGAGCTAAGCTGCACTTTGTAGCCTTCAAGAATCCCTCCAGCCCATTTAGAAGATGGTGTAGGCTAAACACAGACCTTTGGCAGCCTGATCCATGACCCCTGTGCCCTTAGCCATCATCTAGTAGTTCTTGAATATTAAGATCTTTCCATTGTGTGTCAGGAAAAAGAAGAAAAAGAGAGAATACTCTTCTTTCTAAGGCTTCACTCTGATCATTCCAAGCGGGAGACGCCCGTAGTCTGTCGGTGACCAGCACTGACCAAGGGTGGGTTAGGACCCGCACCAGAGAATCTGGATGGTGAGAAGAGACTACTCGGAGGCAGTTCTTCTGGGAACAGTCTGATCAGGACTGAAACCAATTTTGTTCAAACCTTTTCCAACTTATATACCATTTTCTATACCCTCCAGCTGTGTGATAATCACTTGCTAGGGGCGTACAAGTTCTGTGCTTTACAAACCATGCATCACAAGACCATCACGAGACTTGCAAGTTTCAAGCAAACAATTCGAACTCCATGATGCCTGACGTGCTTCACAAAACTCACATCAAGGTCACAGGTGCACAATTTCAATTGTTCAAAAATGTCTTCCATAGTGTTCAATAAATCATTCATATTATACTCTTTGTTCTAAACCCTGACTAATACAAAAACTTTCTAAGTTAACTCTAGGTTCAATCCAAGTTCACTGACTCCTAATATTTTTTAACGGTTGATATTATCAACTTAACACAATAATCTATAAGTTTACTTAAATGACTTAATTTTTATTTTATTTCAATTAACCTATTATGACTCAACATAGTGCCCTGTAATTCTATAACAATTAATTTCAA
>NW_007245889.1:5863-38842 GCF_000164805.1 Carlito syrichta
AACTTAATTTTTATATGATCTAGTGATTGGACTTTAACCCAAAACTTAAATCTTTTTCTACTACATTAATACATGGCTATGTGTAAAATTTCCTATTGCCATATTAGAAGCAAAAACAGCACCGTTGGGAAAATTTCGGTATACTAATCAAAGGATCTTAAAATTGGCCTACAGGAACAGGAACTAAAGTCATAATCTGAGAAAAGGAAACTTAAAAGCTTAAACAAAACTTAAAAGTTTTTTATGAATGTTTATTACTGTTTAAATCTTTTCGATGGAAATTGTATCGTCTTAAATGTATGTTTTATCCAAACAAGTCTATTCTAAAAATCAAATAGTAGCTGTCACACTCTTGGATAATGGGCTGCACGGTTACCATGACAATGACCACGGGCTGAAGCAGAGTTTTGGCATGTAACGAAACTAGAAAAACGTCCTGCCTGGCTAGGGGCAGGGCAATAAAACTATTATGGTAACTTAGTTTCTAATCTTAATCCTAGGAGAAACTGCCTTTGGGAACAAGAGCTAACTAACCAGTCTACCAGGAAATAGAAGTTTAAAAATATCTAGAAAGAAGTAAAACTTAGAAGGGACAAGGTCATAAAAAATAATTCTGCTATGCAACTTTCCATCAGGTGTATAGAGATTTACTTATAAGTTTTACTGCCATGTATACACACTGGTCACTAATCACACGCCAATATTATAGTTATAACTGATATCCTATGTCAGAGGCGATCTTCCAGATGGGCCTTTACAGGCCTCAGCCATGTAGCTATAGATGTTGGCTCCCAACAGTAGTCCCCTTAGATACCAAGAGCTTGGGAAAGAAGAAAGGCCCATGACAAAGAAAGAACTTTCACTTCACTGCATTGTACCCTGCTGTATTAAAGGCCCTTTGTGTGACCCCAATGACTCCATTTTGTCCTTGACCAGGCTGAAGCTTCTCCTTCTTCTCCTTCAATGAAGGAAAAAGACTGACCAAGAGAAAAACGGACTAACCACTTTTGTTCCCATCTCCAGAAACTGTGATAGTGTCCCTTTCCAGAGAGAGTTTACCAGTGGAGAAATAGTGTGACTTCTCTGAATCCATGCCAACCAAGATTCTGTTGAATTTTACTCTTTTTTTATTTGTATTATTAAAACAACAGGTTTTCCTCAAACAATAAGAATCTTAGAAAACGCAGAAGACACCCTTATGGATATGAACTGGCAGCCAATTCCTGATTAGAAACACTAAGTGCCCATACCATAAGAAATACAATAGACAAGTGGGACCTCATCAAACTGACGAGCTTCTGCAAAGCAAAAGAAACCAGCAAGAGATCAGGGAGACAGCCCACAGAATGGGAAAAAATATTTGCCAACTGGATATCTGACAAAGGCCTATAGGATCTACAAAGAACTCAAATGTGCTGAAAGAAAAAAAACAGCCCCATTAAAAAGTGGGCAAAAGACATGAATAGACACTTCTCAAAAGAAGATATATGGGCAGCCAACAGACACATGAAAAAGTGCTCAGTCTCACTCATCATCAGAGAAATGCAAATCAAAACCACATTGAGATATCACCTAACCCCTGTAAGAATGGCCATCATTTCAAAAGCAAACAACAACAGATGCTGGCAAGGATGCCAAGAAAAAGGAACACTTCTACACTGCTAGTGGGAATGCAAACTTGTACAACCTCTCTGGAAAACAGTCTGGAGATTTCTGAAAGAACTAGAAATTGACCTTCTATATGACTTGGCAATTCCCCTATTGGGAAAATACCCAGAGGAACTCAAATCATTCTACAAAAAAGATAGCTGCAAACTTATGTTTGTTGCAGCTCTATTCACAATAGCAAAAACATGGAACCAACCATGCTGCCCATCAAAGTTGGACTGTATTTTTAAAATGTGGTACATTTACATAATGGAATATTATGTAGCTATAAAGAAGCACAAACATATAGACTTCACAGCAACTTGGATGGATTTAGAGTCGATCATACTCAGTGATCTATCACAGAAATAAAGCACAGAGTGCCATATGTTCTCACTCATAAGTGGACCTTGAACAATTACCATGATACTATGAGAAAGGGTTTGGCAGTAGTGGGAAACTGCCAAGGGAGGGAGGAGCACACCTCACCAACAAGGGTACCTGCATAATCAACCTAAGCCTGAATTGTACCCCACATCTTTATAATTAAAAAAATTCACTCACCAAAAAAAAAGTTTCCTTTTCATCATCAGTTATAAATTTACCTTATAATACTGAATATGCATATATTCAAGCTATGCATATATCTCACCACAGAATTGTCCATCATTGTTCCATGCTTGGAAGTCATTGCTCAGAAAAATAGAGTGAATGATCAGCTGTTGTGTCTCTAAGATGTACTAGTCTATGAATTTTTCTCTAACAAGAAAATAATCAAAATGAGAATTCCTTAAATGGAACCTAAAGATGAAAGGATGAGCTGAAGAAAAATAATGTAAGAAAAACACATGGATAAAATTTCAGTGTCAAAAACAGAAGGTGAGGACAGACACCTAAAAGAGTAAATGGCCCTGATAAATTAGGCAAGTTTTTGATAAAACAATCACAGAGATGTTCACCACTGAAAAACCAGAATCTAAGACTGCAGGAAATAAAATGGTTTTACTTGCAGTTAGATTTCAGTCAAAAATCATAAAGTAAGATTGGCTGGCTTTACTCCCCCAAAGGAACACTCCAAAATAAATTTTCCTAAGTCCTCTTAAATTTTTGCACTCACGCACACAAAGACTATGTCTAATTGCACATCTAAAAGCAACTATTTTTCAAACAAAATGCTTCTCCTGGCTTTGATAAAGACTTTCATAAAGAAGTCACATGCACAGGTACCGAGAGGATAGAATTTCGACCTATCTTTCAGGAGAACACAACAGCCTATAACACTACCTCTTTTTTTAATTTTATTGCCAATGTAAATGTCACAGCCTGAAAAATGCAAATGGCAAGGAAGTATTTGTTAAGTAATTGAGCTTAGGAGGATCACGTGCACCTCATGTTGTAAGTTTAGACAGTCTATCTTTCTGCTCCACCAGATTCTGACATCCCGAAGGGTAGAGATTAGAAAAGTTACACTGATGGACTGATGGAGATTAGGGAATCCTGGTAGGATAATTGTCCCCATTTCTTAGAATATTGATCAGGCCAGAGGTCTAATCCAGCTGCTTTGTGCTCTCTGAATAAGGGATCCCACCCTAGTAGTTAAGTTATCCTAAGAGGCTGTGACCCAATACCATCTGCTCAGAGAGTGACAATCATAATTCTAATAATATCATCATTTTCTGATTGTTCACTGTATGCCAGGCATGAAAAGCTTGAATTCTTTCCCCTATTTCTATTTTTTTTTTCTTCTTCTTCTTTTATTATAAAGATGTGGGGTAAAATTCAGGGTTAGGTATACAAACGTTGATTATGCAGGTATTCTTGTTGCTAAGGTATGCCTCTCCCCCTAGCAGTTTCCCTCAACTGCCGATCTCAACCCCCTCCCCTGACAGTTCCCACTACTGCCAATCCTTTTTTATAATATTATAATTGTTCAAGGTCCGCTTATGTGTGAGAACATATGGTACTCTGTTCTTTGTTTCTGTGATAGATCACTGAGTGTGATCGACTCTAAATCCATCCAAGTTGCTGCAAAGTCAATATGTTTGTCCATCTTTATGGCTGCATAATATTCCATTGTGTATATGTACCACATTTTTTTAATCAGTCCAGCTTTGATGGCAACATGGTTGGTTTCATGTTTTTGCTAGTGTGAATAGAGCTGCAACAAACATACGTGTGCAGGTATCTTTTTTGTAGAATGATTTGAGTTCCTCTGGGTATATTCCCAATAGGGGACTTCCTGTGTCATAAGGAAGGTCAATTTCTAGTTCTTTCAGAAATCACCACACTGTCTTCCAAAGAGGTTGCACTAGTTTGCATTCCCACCAGCAGTGTAGAAACGTTTCTTTTCCTCTGCATCCTCGCCAGCATCTGTTGTTGTTTGTTTTCTTAATTATGGTCATTTTTTTTCTTTGAGTTGGAGTCTCACTCTGTCACCCAGACTGGAGTGCAGTGGCCCCTCCCGGCCACCGCAGCCTCAACCTGCTGGGCTCTGGCGATCCTTCCGCCTCAGCCTTCCAAGTAGCCGGAATTACAGGCATGCGCTACCATGCCCAGCTGATTTTTTGATTTATTGTAGAGATGAGGTCTCGCTGCCCAGGTGGGTCTCGAACCCACGGGCTCAGGCAATCCACTCACCTCAGCCTCCCAAAGGCGTGGGATTACAGGCTGAGCAACCGAACCCAGCCTGATTTTTTTTTTTATTGAGTCCGAGTCTCACTCTGTCACCCAGACTGGAGTGCAGCGGCCGCTCCTGGCCACCGCAGCCTCAACCTGCTGGGCTCCACCAATCCTTCCGCCTCAGCCTTCCAAGTAGCTGGAACTACAGGAGCGCACTACCACACCCGGCTGATTTTTGATTTATTGTAGAGATGAGGTCTCGCCAAGTTGCCCAGGCAGGTCTCGAACCCTCGGGCTCAGGCAATCCACTCACCTCAGCCTCCCAAAGGCGCGGGATTACAGGCTGAGCCACCGAACCCAGCTTAATTATGGTCATTCTTACTGGGGTTAGGTGGTATCTCATTGTAGTTCTGATTTGCGTTTCTCTGATGATGAGTGAGGCTAAGTGCTTTTTCATGTGTTTGTTGGTTGCCCGTATATCTTCTTTTGAGAAGTGTCTATTCATGTCTTTTGCCCACTTTTTAATGGGGCTGTTTGTTTTTTTTCCTTTCAGCATGTTTGAGTTCCTTGTAGAACCTAGATGTTAGGCCACAAATCCAAGAAGACACAAACAAATGGAAAAATATTCCATGTTCATAGATAGGAAGAATCAGCATTGTTAAAATGTCCATCTTACTAAAGGCAATCTACAGATTTGATGCAAAACCCATTAAGTTACCAACATCATTCTTCTCTGACCTGGAAATGACAATACAGAAATTCATATGGAAACTTAAATGACCACAAATAGCCAAAACAATCTTTAGCAAAAGAAACAAAGCAGGAAGTATCGCACTTCTAGACTTCAAACTTCACTATAAGGCTACAGTAATCAAAACAGCCTAGTATTGGTACAAGAGCAGGCACATAGACCAGTGGAACAGGATAGAGATACTGGAAGCAAAGCCTCAATTCCTCAACCAACTCATCTTTGACAAAGCCTCCAAGACAACCACTGGGGAGAGGAGGACCTATTAAGTAAATGGTGCTGGGACAACTGGTTGATCACATGCAGAAGATTGAAACAGGACCCCTACCTATCACCATATACAAAAATTAACTATAAATGGATCAAAGACCTAAATGTAAAACCTCAAACTATAAGAATCTTAGAAAGCGCGGGAGACACCCTTATGGAAATTGGAACTGGCAACAAATTTCTATTCAGAACTCTAAAAGTCCATACCTTAAGAAATAGGAAAGACAAGTGGGACCTCATCAAACTAATGAGCTTCTGCAAGACAAAAGAAACCATCCAGAGAGCAAGAAGACAGCCCACAGAATGGGAAAAACTTTTGCCAACTGTATATCCCCACTATTTCATTCAGCCCTCACATACGGTATTATCCCCAACCCTCAAATTGTAATGACTCGCATTCACTCCTTCTGCATAAAAACAGAAAGAGAATGTACTACTTGCTTTTGTTTCTCTCTTACATACACAGTGATGCTACCGTCTTTTGTTACCACTTCCACCCTCATACATGGCTATGCCTGTGTATGAGGAATAACCACAAGAGACGTGCCATGCTCCATCCAACCTTCCTCATTGATTGATCTCAAGATGTCAATATGAACCAGCCATGACTGTCCTCAGTCACTGTGGACACAATTTTTAAAACTGAAGGCACCAAAGCAAATGGGCGTTTTGTTCAAGCTAATGAAAGGATGAAGAAAATTAAATGCTGAAGCATTTGTGGTAACAAAAATTATCAACAGAAATTAAGGTGGTTCCTTTCGCCCATGCTCACTCTGGCATGTCTTCGTTTCTTTTCTCCCTTCTTTCTCTAATAACTTCACCGTAAGATAGATCTTCCGATGTCTGAAGACAATGCTCTTGTTTCCTCCTCCGTTTCCTTTGTCTTCAGCCATCATTCCATGGCATATTCTTTCTAGTCTCCTCATCATGGTCATATTCCCTCTTACTATGCAGTAATTTCTCATTGTGTGTGTGTAATACTTGGTTCTACAATGCTTCATGTGCAATTTGGCCCATATTAGGTAAAAAAATATTTCCCTGGACATGATAATCTTACTAATGCAACTAACAAAGTTGGTTTTCATATGGTGATCATATGTCAGTTCATATTAAGTTACCAACAGCTTCTAAATAAATTTTAGACGGGCTTATAAGTCATATTTTTTTAATTTTTTAATTACTTTTTGACTTGGGGTCTCACTCTCTAGTCCAGGCTGGAGCACAGTGGCACAGTCACAGCTCACTGCAGCCCTGAACTCCTGGGCTCAAACATCCCTTCCTCCTCAGCTTCCCAAGTAGCTGGGACTACAGGTACATGCCACCATGCCCAGCTAATTTTGACTCTATGTAGAAATGAGGACTTGTTGTGTTGCCTAGGCTGGTTTTGAGCTCCTAGGCTCAAGCAAGCATCCTGCCTTGGCCTCCCAAAGTGTTGGGATTACGGGCATGAGCCACCATACCTAGCCTCATATTTTTTTAAATCTAAGAATAGTACAATTTATTTAGAGAAAAACTATATTATTTGTATTTATTTCCGTCAGACTTCATCTAAGTAAATCTTGTCTATATTTTTATATTAATTGCTTCACACGATATATTTCTACAACACAGCTAATGCAAATCTATTGTCAAATATTTATTCTGAGGTCATTGATAAATCTAAAAAGCTTAAAACTAGAAGAAGAATTTTGCCACTATTTCCTTTAGGCTTAAAATAATTCATGTACAGGCATTTTCAGTATAGTCTGTCAAATAGTTCCATAGTCATCTAATTTTATAAACATCCAACTCACCTTTCTCCATTATATCTACAAGAATATGATGGCCGGGAGCAGAGGTTTCCACCTGTAGTCCCATCATTTTGGGAGTCCGAAGTGGGTGGACTGATTGAATCCAGGTGTTTGAGACCAGCCTAGGCAACATAGCAAGTCCTCATCTCTACACAAAAAAAAATCAAAAAAATTATCCAAGCATAGTGGCATGCCTATAGTCCCAGTTACTCAGGGGGCTAAGGTGGAAGGATTGCCTGAGCCCATGAGATCAAGTCTGTGGTGACCCGTGATGCCACTGCACTCCAGCCTGGATGACAGAAAGCCCAACTCAAATGTTTTTTGATGAATAAAATACCAAATACAAATATACAAATACACCATTTCTCCATTCTAACTTTCAATAAAAGAAAATATTAACAAAAGCCTGATTTTAATGAATCTGCATTTGTTCCTGGTGATTACACCAACCTTCCATTTAATAATACATTCTAAAACTTTTTCTGAGATTGAAACTAACTTCATCACTCTATCATCTGCACAATCTTTCTGAGCCCCTTTTTGAAAAGCAAAACCACATTTGCTCCTTGCTGTTCCTTATGCTCTAGTTCTTCCAAGATTGTTTAAAGAAAATGAAAATTAAGGGGCTTTCCCATTTCCTTTACTGGCTGTCTCAGAATTCCAGGACCTAATTCATCAAGACAAAAAAAGAAGTCACTTGACCAGTTTCTTCACTCTTTTTGAAATTCGGTTTTCTCTCTGCAGTGTACACTCTATATCTCTAGTTCAAAGTACATTTTCCTTGACAAAGTTACTAAAAACAAAAAGACAGTTGAGAAACCATGCCTTCTCTAACACACACAAACATTACATTTCTATAGATGGACAGTCATCCAAATAAATGAGAGGGAGGTAGTCTCTCCTAAACATGACACCAAAGACAGAAACTATTTTTTAAAATAATAAATTGCCTACTTAAAAGTGAAAACCTCTATACATCAGAAAATATCACATAACCCAAATTTTAAAGCAAATGACAATCTGTGAAAAATACTCGTAAATTATTATCTTTATAAACATTGTATAGCCTGATATCTAAAGAGTCATTTAAAAAGCAGTTGGAAAGCCGGGCTCGGTGGCTCAGCCTGTAATCCCGCGCCTTTGGGAGGCTGAGGTGAGTGGATTGCCTGAGCCCGCGGGTTTGGGACCCGCCCGGGCAGCGAGACCTCATCTCTACAATAAATCAAAATATCAGCCGGGCGTGGTAGCGCACTCCTGTAATTCCGGCTACTCGGAAGGCTGAGGCGGAAGGATCGCCGGAGCCCAGCAGGTCGAGGCTGCGGTGGCCAGGAGCGGCCACTGCACTCCAGTCTGGGCGACAGAGTGAGACTCCAACTCAAAAAAAAAAAAAAAAGCAGTTGGAAAATTAGACACAATGGTAGAAAAATGGTAGAAAATGAAACTGGATTAAAGAAAGAAGAAAAGAAAGAAGGAGCCAATAAACCTGCAAAAACTTAAACAAAATAGTTTCTATTTAACACTCTAGGAAAGTGTTTTGTTAAATACACAATACTTTGACTTTGTTAGAAGTCCAAGATCTAGAAAAACTGAGATTGGAGCTCTAAGAAGTAATTTGGCAATAACTACCTAAAGCTTTATACTAAGTGTCTCACATACATTATCGTATTTAACGTATCTTCAAACACTCACTTCTCCTATGGCTAGAGTTTATCTTATGAATCAAGAGATCTGGGTACCAGCACCTCCGTACTGATGACAGGGTAATTTTGTCATACAGTTCTTGTCATTATAGTCTCATTAACCAGATTGATTCTCGTACCTAATGGGAAATGAAAGAATCAGCAACATGAACTGAACATTTGTCACTAGATGCTCTTGATCTAGCCTAGGACGACTTCCAGCACATGCCCGCACAGTCAAGGTGCTCCTGACGATTAAAATCTGACCATATCAATCTTATATTTTGAATTAGAAGCACATTAATAACTGGTTTTTATGTCTGCACAGATATTCTTTTGTTTTATAAAGACCCGGGGTACAATTCAGGGTTAGGTATACAAACATTGATTGTGCAGGTACCCTTGTTGATGAGGTATGCCCCTCCCTCCCCTGGCTCTTACCCTCAACTGCCAATCCCACCCCCCTCCCGACAGTTCCCCACTACTGCCAGTCCCTTTTTATAGTGTTATATTAATTGTTCAAGGTCCGCTTATGAGTGAAAACATATGTTACTCTGCTCTTTGTTTCTGTGATAGATCACTGAGTATGATCGACTCCAAATTTATCCAAGTTGCTGTGTTTCCTGCACAGATATTCTTAGATGATCCCAGAACGATAGTTCTATGGTCTTCTCATTTTTATGTTAATCATAATTTTCAACATTATTGTGTTAACCCTAAAGTGGATTTCCATACAGGTTCCGTATGTATAGGATAGCTCTTCTCTCCTCTTTAGCAAATCTGTGTCTTTTGTTTCCTTCTTTTCTTTCTTTCTTTCCTTCTTTTCTTTCTTCTTTTTTTTTTTTAAATCATGGTCTCATTCCGTCGCTCAGGCTGGAGTGCAATGGCATAATCATGGCTTGTCGCAGCCTCACTTTCTTGGGCCCAAGTAATCCTTCTGCCTCCCAAGTAGCTGGAACTACAGACGCACACCACCACACCCAGCTTATTAATTTGTGTGTTTTCTAACATAGATTTCTAATTTAGGTTCCATCCTACTAGGTGTCACTTTTCTCCTATTTATTACTCTGTGTTATAATGTCAAATACATTTTAAATATTAGGTATGCTTACATAGCTGACAAAACTATTTTTATGACTGCTTTCTCACCACCTCTTTTCTTACATGAATGATATAAACAATCCTACTAATGTTTTTATTTCTATAATAAAGTGTTTCATAGCTGTGTTTGGACGGTTTTCTCTCTTCTGTTCCATATCCATCTTGAAGTGTTTTTACATGGGCTGAAGAAAATCATTCAGGAAAGAAACAAAACAAAAGAAAAAAAAGTCCAAGGAGACAGATAAGATTCAAAATTCAAAGTCAAGGTGCAAATGAGTAGAATTTCATTTTTTATTTTTTGCCAAGTGTAAAGAAGTGAAGGAACACTGTAAAATTGGAATCCTTCAATAAGAGTAAAATGTCACCCATGAACTATTAATCCCAATATTTCAAATAAAAAGCAACAACTAGTTCTATATAAACCATGAAAAGACCACAAAAATAAGGTGTAAGGGAAACATCCCATCACCATTCCAAGGTAGAAGTAACAGGTCATGGCGGCTGGTAACTTTCTACTGAAAAAAATACTAAAAATCACTGGGAATAGATAATATGGCTAAAAAATGAATATATTATTTGACTAAGATAATCAGTCACTGACATATCAGAGAAACAAAAACTAACATTCTATATTTAACAAAATACTTTCACATTAGTATGTCACTTCATCTCTCAAAAATCAGGCAATGCATTGCATTATCATCTTGTCGATAAGAGAATTTTCTTAAAGTTGTTACGTTGCTAAGGCTAAGTCTACAACTCTAACCCCAGTTTAGATAAGATAGTCCCATGTTTGTGCTATTTTATTACCATACCAGACTTCCCCTTAAGAAAAATAAATGTTGAAAATGTTGATAAATTGATAAATAATACTTTTAATCCAATCTCAAGTTTCTCGCCAGCCACCTCTCCCACATAATTCATCTATTGCACAAGCAATGTGGTCAGAATGAAATGCTAACTCTAATAATAAAGTGAGTAGGTTTGGGATTGATGATGTTTTCATTGTCATTTTTTTTCCTAAACAAATCTGTTCATTTAGCAAGAACTAACTCACCATTAGTTTTCTTGCTGAAGTTTCCAATATTCATTGATAATATTTAAGCCTTTGGATAACCTGAACTAAGATGTTTTACTGTGCATTCTTTACTGTAGGCTGAATTTATTGTCCATATAATAGACACACGTCTGCTTGTACACTTAGAGTACAACCCCAAGATATCACATTATGACCTTGGAAAACATACAATTCAGTGTTTAATTTTATGCTCATTCATAAAGTAATTAATAAAATATAGTTTATCCTAGAGTGAGTTATTTTAGGTTTTAGGACGAGTACCCTGTTAGTTCTATGCTAATTCCAGACTGTTTCCTTGGACGGTTGATTGTTTAAAGTCTAAAAGGAAAGAAATTTTCTGTTTCAAGGTTGTGCCAAACTAAAATTGTTTTTACAACATAATTTGGCAAGCAGTTTACACTCTCTTGTAACACTTCAGAGCACCTGGTAGAGGGAGAACACTGACCCCCAACAGGAGAAAGGGAAGTAGAAAACAAAGACATCTGGTCTCCTTGAGCCTACTCAGGCAGCAGAAGCCAACAATGTTCTGCTTGGCAAGCCCTTGCCTTGCCCTACCAACGCGTCCTGAGATTTTCATCAGAGCACAGCTCTTTGGAACCTAAATTCAAAACCCTAAATCTTTGTGGAGAACCTCGGACTTCAAACAACATTTCTAATACTGCTGTGCTGAAGAGAAGCTGTTTCTAATCTAGTACATTTCACAAACAACATTCCTTTCATGTGGTGCTGATGGAGTGCCAGACTCTGTACTTCTGAGTACTGTTTTTGCAATATACAAGACCCAAGTCTGTGGTGGGAATGGGCGCCTTTTCCTTTTGCCATCCCTGAGGATGTTTTGCCTCCCTTCGAATTTCCTCCATTCTCTCACAGCACTCTGGTCACCCTGCTCTAATCCAACTCCAACGTGATACTGGGAAAAAAGTATTGGACTGGAAATCAAGAGTGCTGAACTCTGGTGCCCGTCCCTGGAGCAGCTGGGTGTCCCTGCAAGTCCCCTGACCACTCTGTGTCTCTTTTCTGCCAGCACAAACTGAGGGGTCAGGCTGGATCCACGTCTTTCAAGTTGTTGTCCTAAAGCTATAGAGATCGTTGGCTCTGGAAACAGCACACACACACAAAATTCTGCCAAAAAGAAAAAGAAGAGGAAGAGGAAGCAGAACAAGAAAAAGAACCCAAAAAAGGAGAAAAGAGGAAGAGGGAGGGAGGAAGATAAAAGAGGAAGGGGCAAGGAAGAAGAGAAGGGTAAGAAAAAGCCAAGCGGGAGAAAGGGAGGGTGGGGAGAGAAGAGAGACAGCAAGACTGTAGAAGAGGAGAAAGAAGGAAGATGAGGAGAAGGTCAGAAAGAAGAAGAAGAAGAAAGGGCAGGAGGATGAGGAGAAGGGAGGAGGAGGAAGGGGAAGAAAGCAAAACGGACAGAGGAGGAGGAGAAGTAGCAGAAGTGAGGGAAACTGACACCACCTAAGGGACCTGTCTATTGCCTTCATTACGGACTGAGGCCCTTCATGAGATTCCACATACGATCTGATTTGGGACTACAAAAGGGTAGCTGTGCCCTTGCTGAAAAAGAGAGAAAAATCACCGGACACAGCAAGTGAGGAAGGTCTTTACAACTTTAGAAGTCAAGGAGTCATCCTGATAATAGCTACTTTTAGTTACCTTTTATTTAGTGTCTCCTGCGTGCCAGGGACTGGGCCAAATCCTCTCTATCCATTATTCCATAGAGCCCTCATAACAATTCTGCAAGGTATTTATTATTTCACTTTGCCTTCCACGACTGACAGTTTGCTAGGCGAGGAACCATTGTTTACGCCAGGATCTGTCCGGTCCAAAGCCCGTGTCTTTTCTCACTGTAGAACTTCCTAACTGAAGTTACATTAAAATTATCTTTCAGAAAATTACTTGGAATATTAACAGCATGTGGCAGGCAGAATAATGGTCCCCTAAAGATGGCCGTATCCTGATCCCCAGAACCTGTGAAAAGGAACCTCACAGGTGCAATTAAGGTAAGAATCTTGAAATAGGGAGATTATTATCAGGGGGGGCTCACTGTCCTTGGGAGGAAAGAGGGAGCACAGAAGAGTCAGAGAAGGAGGTGCGGTGGTGAAAGCAGAGACCCAGAGTGGCGCAGCACAAGAAAGACTCCAGCAGCCATTGTTGGCTTGGAAGGCCGAGGGAGGTGAGTGACCTCTAGAAACTAGGGAAGGCAAAGAAGCAGATTCTTCTCTGGAGCTTCCCGAAAGAGCACAGCCCTGGCAACACCTGGATGCTTAGCTCAGTGAGACCATGCTGGACTGCTGACCTGCAGAACTGTAAGATAAGACATTTGCATTGCTCAGCGCATGAAGGGTTACAGTTTGGGCATTTGTCCCATCCAAATTGCATGTCGACATTCGATCCCCAGTGCTGGAGACAGGGCCTAGTGGGAGGTGTGTGGGTCATGGGGGTGGATCCCTCATGAACAGATGAATGTGGTCATCAGTGAGTTCTCACTCTACGGTTTTCTTTTCTTTTTTTGAGTTGGAGTCTCACTCTGTCGCCCAGACTGGAGTGGAGTGGCCGCTCCCGGCCACCGCAACCTCGACCTGCTGGACTCCGGCGATCCTTCCGCCTCAGCCTTCCGAGTAGCTGGAACTACAGGCACGCGCTACCACGCCCGGCTGATTTTTTTATTTAGTGTAGAGATGAGGTCTCGCCAAGTTGCCCAAGCGGGTCTCGAACCCGCGGGCTCAGACAATCCACTCACCTCAGCCTCCCAAGGCACGGGATTACAGGCTGAGCCACCGAGCCCAGCTTCACTCTACAGTTTTCATGCCAGCTGATTGCTGAAAAAAGCCTGGCATCTCCCTTGCTTCCTCTCTTGCCATGTAATGCCTTCTCCTCCTCACATTCCACCGTGAATGGAAGCTTCTGAGGCCCTCACCAGAGGATGATGCCATGCTTCTTAGACAGCCTGCAGGACCGTGAGCCAAATAGCACCTCTTTTCCTTATAAATAACCCAACCTTGGGTATTCCTTTACTGCAATGCATATGGAGCGAGACACTAAGTTTGGGTCATTTGAGTAGTTGCCTGCAATTTTCTCTAAAGGACTTCCGAGTAGACGGAGTAATATCACATTTATGAGTCAAATAACAAACCAGATAGAAGCAGGAGTTTGTGCTCCAGGCAAGCTATCTATAAACTCTTAAGGTCACACTCCAGAGGAAGCTACCGCAGTATCACTGATCATCAGTAGATATTTTATTAATCAGCTTGACTCATGTCAAAAATAGAGTTTGTCGATGAAATCAGTGGCTTGTTAGCAAGTGAATGTTAGACATGTACTCTCGTGTAGTGAATTTAAAGTATTCAAGATATGTGGATTGGCTGAAATATTTTGGGAACATTCACCACCCTACCATGAGCAAAATATAAGAACCTAGTGAGACTTTTAACTTCATCCCTTCATAATGGTATTTGTGGCTTGACCTCTAATTGATCCTGGCTCCAGTAGTCAGAGGATTTCTGGTTGCCTAATGTCAACTGAAAGAGAAGCAGAATCCTGCCTCTGAACTGTCATTGTGTCTTCCTTGAGAGAACCATTCTCGCCTGGGGGTGTCAGAGTACCCAAGAGATCAAGAACCTGAATTTCATCAGTACAGAATTTATGAACTATTTTATGCTTGCTAGCTAATATGTGTGGGGGGTTTTATTTAAAACAAATGTCTATTTGTGTGGGCCAGTTTGGCCTAAGACATATTCATTACACTATAATAGGAATGCTATGGAGAAGTAGTTAACACTTACCCACCTGAAAATTTTCAACAGCTATTATTAATTGTCCACGAAACCTAGAACAGGTTATAATTCAATTAACCTAGGTCAGTTTGCAACAGTGGTCAATTTATAAGAGCCACATGACTTTGGAGAACATAAAATTGAGCCATCCTCTTCATTTTCAGCAGTAAAGACACGTCCTGTTATTAATGAGACCTGCATGTAAGTATCCCTAAAGCTATCACAATGACTTCAAGCAATTATGATACAACCTTCTATCATAGGCAGCGGTGAAACCATCAACCAGTGTTCAATAGTCTCAGTGAAAAATTTCTACTCAGTTTACAAGCATGAAAATCAAAAAAGCAAAGAAAAAATTGTTCAAAAGCCTACAGGTGGTTTCTAAACAAATGAAGCCAGCTAAAGGCTAAGATATAAGGAAATGTTTCCCATGTAAAGATCAAGATCAGTCAAACTTCAAAGAACCACTTGTTCTATAGGTCTCGGGTACTTCTGAGAGAGAGGGGGCCGTTGGTGGTGGGGGAACAGGGAGCAAATCCAGGTGGGATAAAATATATTCAACATAGTTGTCACCAGTGAGAGAGCATGCTGACACTTAGGGAAGAACGTAAGGAGAGCAGATGACGGGGGGACATGATAAATCAGACTTTTCACACACACGAAAACCACTCTCACAAGTGTTTCCTTGCCACATGCTCTTTCAATTCTCGATTCTCTACAATATTTTGAGGGGAAGTTTCCAGGCAAAATGCCTCATGATGGCCACCAATAGCCCACATGAGAATGATGAAGAGAGTGTCTCTTTGCTTCCACACACAAGGACTAGTCTAAATGATTTGATTAACTTTACAGGACTTCTCAGTCAGAGAGAATGGCTTTTTTGTTTTGCTTCGTAGAATATTGGGCTAGAAGGAACCTTTTAATCTAGCTATTTCAGCTCTTTGATTTTACTAAGACATTACCTTGCCAAAGATCACATAGCCAGTTAGTGGAAGAATAATGCAACCCTTTTACACAACCATTATTCTGTTTGATCTATTTGAACTACGTGGATATTTTCCTTTTATTGATTTATATCAGACTGATAGGGCCTATGACAAGCAGTCTAAATAAGACTTCTTTCTTAATTTGTTGTCATTTGGAATTTAAAATAAATGCTATTTTCATTGCGGATACACTTTTGTTTCTATTCAAACAATACATGCAGGCTGGGCATAGTGCCTCACGCTTGTAATTCCAGCACTTTGGGAGATCGAGGCAGAAGGATGGTTTGAACCCAGGACTCCAGGAACAGCCTGGGCTATCTAGAGCGAGACCTCATCTCTACAAAAAAATGTAAAAATTAGTCTGGTGAGGTGGTGCACACCTGTAGTACCACCTACTCAGGAGGCTGAGGCGGAAGGATCACCTGAGCCCAGGAGGTTGAGGCTGCAGTGAGCTGTGTTCATGCAGCTGCACTCCAGCCTGGCCTGAAGAGTGAGGTTCTGACTCAAAAAATAATAATAATAATATATGCAAGATGCTCTTTCCTACTTGCCTGCCTTTGACCATGATTTTCCATCTGCCTGGAATGTCATTGACCCAGATCCCTGCCTGGCCAACTCCCTCCCTCCCAAAGACCCAGGTCACTTTGGCCTTCTGTGAAGCCTTCCCTGTGTAGCTCCAGGAAGAGTCCGTTGCCTAGCTACTCTCATGAGAAGACTGCAAAGCTCTGTATGCATCGACATCACCCACTAAACTGTGAACTCCTTGAAGTCTGAGATGGTTGCTAAGGCTTCTGTTTTCCGCCTACACTCTACTTTCTTCCCCAGCATGCAGCATTCTGTTGATTACATAACAAGGATCAAAAAGTGAATTAAATCTTGGAGATAAAAAGACACATTTTAATGTCATTTTAATAATTTTAGATAATAAAAACGTATGCATTCCTTTGTTACACAACATGTGAGAGGAGAAAACAAGACAGGCCCTCCCCCAAAGAAGCTCACGGCCTACTGGAGACAAGAAATAACAGCCACAAACATTTGTCACATGAGTAATACTTCTTTAAAACAAATTTCAAAACCTTTTATCCTTGTTTGTTTTTTCCCATTATTTTCACTCGAACTTGGTGACCATGTTTTAAATTAGCTAGTCCATGGTATTCTTAAACAGAATATGAAGTAGAGCAGAGGCAAACACATGTGATATTCACATTTGCGTAATTTCATGCCAAATTTACATTAAAAACTATGTTGGCGGGTGAAGATGGTACATGTGATGTCCATGTTCGAATCCCCAGAACCTGTGAATATGTTCTACTACATGGCAAGAGGGCATTGAGGTTGCACATGAAACACATTTGTTAATCAGCTAATCTTGATGTGGGAAGATTACCCTGGATTATCTGGGTGGGCCCAGTGTAATCCCCAAGCCCCCTTACATGAAAGAGAGCAAAGCAGGAGGGTCAGAGCAAGAGAAACGTGGCATCATGAGAAAGACTCGACCAGTGAGCAGGCTTTGAAAATGGAGGAATGGAACCCATGAACCAGGGAACACAGTGGATTCTAGATGCAGAAAATAGTAAGAAAACAGATTCTCCCCTCAAGTCTTCAGAAGGAATGCAATGCTGCTCACACCCTGATTTTAGCTCAGCAAGACCCACTTCAGAATTTTGGACCTCCAGAATTGTAAAATAATACACTTGCATTGTTTAAGTCTCTAGACTTATAGAATTTGTTACAACTACAGCAAATAGAAAATTGTATAGTGAGAATCTAGCCGTGCAGATACAATCATGTATATATTTACAGAACTGAATAAAGACAGTCAGCATTTTTTTTGAATGCCCACATTTCAGAGATCACAAAGATGCCTTCAGTCTTTTATTTTTGACAGATAATTCATTAAGTTCAATCCAATTTTACTTACTACAGCAATATTTCTAAATTCCCTAATAAGGGTTAATTTATGAAAACCCATATAATGTCAATGACTTCAGATATGTTTGCAATGACTGGGGCTTCACTGCTAAATTTTTGCAGGGATATTAAAAGAGAAAAAAATTAGGAATAATTAGGAAGTCTGAAAACTGGGTAGTAAAGGAAGTAACATGTAAACTCATATTTTATTATTAATAATATGTAGTTTATTCTATTAAGAAACCATGTTCCCATGTGAGTTATTCTGATAGAATAATTTTCACAGATATTTTTCTACAACCATTTATAAATAACAAGTATAATAGAGAAAATCCAAACAACTTCAGTAACTATGATACATATTTCTGCTTACCTGGACACTGCTATAAAAATGGTCCCCATGGCCAGGCGTGGTGGCTCAAGCCTGTAATCCCAGCACTTTGGGAGGACGAGGAGAGAGAATTATCTGAGTTCAGGGTTCAAGACCAGCCTGGGCAACTTGGTGAGACCTTGTCTCTACAATAAATAAAAAATTAGCCAGACATGGTAGTGCAACCTGTAGCTCCAGCTACCTGGAAGGCTGAGGCAGAAGGATTGCCTGAGCCCAGCAAGTCGAGGCTGTGGTGGCCATGAATGTGCCACTGCACTCCAGCCTGGGTGACAGAGTGAGACTCCAACTCAAAAAAGAAATGGCCTCCAAAACTTTTTGAGGGTATGCAGTCATCCTGCTAAAATAACATACGGTTATTTTTTCATTGAGAAATGCATTCATGACTTGTTGACCTTCAAGGGAAATATCTGGCCTTGGTGCCCCAGCCCAAGTACATAATTATATGAGATTGTGAATAATAAGAATAATTGAGTCCTGATGGCAAATGTTCATTCATCACTCTCTGGAACTAAATGAGTCAATAATGGTAATTACTTTTAAATCCAGTCTCTGGATCCCAACATTCAGTTATATTGACCCCAAAAAATCATACTCAACCCTCATCTTCTAAGTATGTCAAAAGCCACTAACATTTGGTGTTTGCATACTAGCCAACAGCATTAGCTCAGGTTGTCACAACAAAATACCATAAACTGGGAGGAGACTTAAACAGAGAGATTTATTTTCTCACAGTTCTGGAAGCTGGAATGTCCAACCTCAAGGCCTGGCCCTGTTCAGCTTCTGGTAAGGGCTTTCTTCCTGTCTTGCAGATGACCATCTATCTTCTTGCTGTGTCCCCGCATAGAAGAGAGAGAGGAAGTAAGCACTCTCATGTCTTTTCCTGTAAGGACACTCATCTCCTGAGAGCCTCACCCACATGGCCTTGCCTAACCTGATTACCTCCCAAAGGCCTCATCTCCAGATTCCATGACACTGGAGGCTAGGGTTTCCACATACAAATCTGGAGAGGCAAAAGCATTCAGTCTACAACAAGTATCATCAACTTCTTCCTCAACGTCATCCTCCCTAGACTATCTCCATCCCATACCAAATCCACTGTCAGTTCTCCATTGGCACTGTCCATTCTCTGTTGGCACTGTCTTTCCAACCTAATCTCAAGTGCTTCGCCATAATTAATGGTTTCCTTTAAGCTGTTATCTTCTCTTACCTCTAACTCTCTGGTCCTGTCCATCGCCCAAACAACCTCCAACAGCATCTTCCTGCTCTTCTTTGAAACGTCTGTTGGCGCCCAGTTTCCTAGAGATGAATCCTCACATTTTTATATCAAAGCGTTTAAGACCCTCCACAGTTTGGTACCAACCTACTTTTCCAATATTATCACCCACTGTTTCCTACCTCCTACCCTCCATCCAAACAAAACTTCCCATTGTATCTCTCAAGTAAATCACACCCTTTCTTATGTCTGTGTCTCTGCACATGGTGTTTCGTCTTTATGCATTCCCTGCCTGGAAAATTATATTATCCTTTCAGACTTGACCCAGATGAGACATCCTTGAGAACTCATTGTAAGTTTCCCTAAGAATCAAGCCCCCTCTTTGTGATTCCAGAGGTTTTTGATAATCTACTATTATAACATCACAATGAATTGTAATTATCCTTCTACATGTCCCCTTAATGAAATACAGAGGATTTCAGATTTGTCATTTGTGCTGGGCTCCTTTTCACGGGGGTTAAATATCAAATAAATATTTTACATCTTCCTTCCAATTTGTGCAAGATATTTAGGTATGTGATGGGATGCCCTAATAACACATGCTGAACCAAAGATTAAATGTGTGTGTGTATGTTTTTCTCTTCTTTAGCAGGACAAGTGCCAGGTACAACCATATGTGTAGGTGCATGTGTGTGTGAAATAAATTATATATGGGTCCAAAAGTCACCCTGGAATCAGTGAAGGTGGCTTCCTTCGGAGGGCAAGCAGAGATCAAATAAAATAGCCCAATAATCTGAGGGAAAGAGTATTAGTTTCCAAGGGCTACTCTAGCAAACTACCACAAATAGTGTGGATTAAAACAACACAAGTGTATTCTGCCCAAGTTCTGAAGGCCAGAGATCTAAAACCAGTCTCATTCAGCCAAAATCAAGGTTACACTGAGCAACACTCATCCAAGGGCTCTGAGAGAGAACTTGTTTTTTGCCTTGCCCAGCTTCTGGTGGCTTCTGGCATTCCTTGTCTGGAAGATACATCACTCCAATCCCTCTCTCTTTGGTCACACAACCTTCACCTCCTTGTGACTTGCAAATTTCCTCTTCTGACTCTTATGTGGATACATGTGATGGCATCTAAGACCCTCCTGAGTAACCCAGGATAAGCTTTTCTTGTCAAGATCATTAATCTGTATCACACTTCCAGACTTCAAGCTTTGCTATAGGGCTACAGTAATCAAAACAGCCTGCTATTGGTACAATAACAGGCACATAGACCAATGGAACAGGATAGAGATATTCTGGAAGCAAAACCTCAATTCTTCAACCAACTCATCTTTGACAAAGCCTCCAACAACAGCCACTGAGGCGAGGAGAACCTATTCAGTAAATGGTGCTGGGACAACTGGCTGACCACGTACAGAAGATTGAAACAGGACCCCTACCTATCACCATACATAAAAATTAACTCTAAATGGATCAAAGACCTAAACATAAAACCTCAAACTATAAGAACCTTAGAAAACGCAGGAGACACCCTTATGGAAATTGGGACTGGCAACCAATTCCTATCCAGAACCCTAAAGGCCAATACCTTAAGAAATAAGATAGACAAGCAGGACCTCATCAAACTAACAAACTTCTGCAAAGCAAAAGAAACCATCAAAAGAACAGGGAGACAGGCCACAAAATGGGAAAAAATATTTGCCAACTGTATATCTGACAAAGGCCTAACATCTAGGATCCACAAGGATCTCAAATGCGCCGAAAGGCAAAAAACAAACTCCTTTAAAAAGTGGGCAAAATACATGAATAGACCCTTCTCAGAAGAAGATATATGGGCAGCCAACAGACACATGAAAAGTTGCTCAGCCTCACTCATAATCAGAGAAATGCACATCATATCCACATTAAGATACCACCTAACCCCTGTAAGAATGGCCATCATTAATAAAACAAACAACAATAGACGATGGTGAGGATGCGGAGAAAAAGGAATGCTTCTACACTGCTGGAGGGAATGCAAACTAGTGCTACTTCTTTGGAAAACAGTGTGGCCATTTCTGAAAGAACTAGAAATTGACCTTCCATATGACCCAGCAATTCCCCTATTGGGAATATACCCAGAGGAACTCAAATCATTCTACAAAAAAGATACCTGCACACGTATGTTTGTTGCAGCTCTATTCACAATAGCAAAAACAAGGAACCGACCATGCTGCCCATCAAAGCTGGACTGGATTTTAAAAATGTGGTACATAAACATAATGGAATAATATGCAGATATAAAGAACAACAAACATATGGACTTCGCAGCAACTTGGATGAATAGGGAGTTGTCGTACTCAGTGATCTATCACAGAAACAAAGAACAGAGAAAGAAAAGAAAATGAATCTAGGACGGGTAAAAGGGGAAGTGAAATATGACCCAAATGGAAAAATAACCCTTAATAAATGGAACCCTTGAAGCTTAAGAAAAAAAGATCCTTAATCACATTCAGAAAGACATCTTTTTCCTTATAAGTTAACATTTGCAGGAAGTCATACTGGCTTTGGTCAAAAACCAAACACATTGAAAGAATCTCCATAAAAAAAATTCACTGAAGCTGAACGCAGCCTCTCACCAGAATGCTAGCTGGTTCCCTGACTCTGATGGGTTCCGAGAATACTCACCTAGTGGAGGAAGTCCTGTATTACAAGGAGTTCACCCTCTAAAAGTTAATTCCAGTGGAGGGGTGTCTTCCCTCATGTGCTATGTAAGTTTTACTTCCACAAGAATAAAAGTGAACACTTTAAAAAAAAAAAAAATAGAAAATTCACCTATCCCTTAAGATTTGATGCCAAAAGACACAGAGAGGTCAGTGGTTCTGGAATCACAAAGTGGTAATTTTTAAAACCCATCCAGTTCTAGTGTGGCTCATGCCTGTATTTCCAGAACTTTGGGAGGCCAAAATGGGAGGATTGATAAAGCCCAGGAGTTCCAGACTTGCCTAAAAAACATAGTGAGACCTCTTCTCTACAAAAAAAAAAAAAAAGCTGGGCATAGTGGCAGGCACCTGCAGTCCCAGCTACTTGGGAGGCTAAGGTAGAAGGATTGCCTGAGCCCAGGAGACTGAGGTTGTGGTGAGCCGTGATCATGCCACTGCACTCCAGTCTGGGTGGCAGAGTGAGACCCCCAACTCAAAACTCAAAAACAATTGAAAGCTAAAAAATAAAAGTAGTCCAAGCCCAGTATTCCAGGACTGACTTGCCCCCTGCACATTTGTGAATTTGACGTGAAGACTGTGCAAACTTTGAATTTGAATAAAAATAAAAGCTAACAAGAAGGACTCTAACACCCAGGGCAGATGCCTGATAGAGCACAAGGGTCCCACAATGACACATAATACTGAAGGAATATCTTTTCTCACTGGTCTCCATCCAGCACTGTGGTAACAATTGGAGCAAAGACTCTTAACTTTAGTTGCTGTGCTCGTGGCCCAAACGTTATGACTGGCTTTAGAAGCAGTCTTTCTCGGCTCATGTTTGCTGCAGAGACTTCACTGTTCGTCCAGACCTGAATAGTCTTGCTTCTTCCGTTCAAAAGATTTATCCACGACCACATTTCCGAGCTGTCCATAAAATGGTACCCAGCAGCATTGGCCCATGACAGCCTTTAAAGCTCTCTTGTTCTCACCCAGTATAACTCTGGGGGTGTGGAAAGCCTGTCCCCCAAAAGATTGGCTCCTGCTGGGGCAATGTTCTGGCACCTGTGCCTGACTCTACGATAGAACTGAATTCTCCAAGACAAGTTTCTGCTCAGCTACTTCAAACTCTTCACCAAGAGCCACACACCAAAACGTAAAAGACCAAGACTCAATTTCTCCTTCAAGATACTCAAAAGCACAAGGGGGCCCTGGATTTTTTTTTCCCACCTTCTTTCCAATGAGTGAGGTACTCAAGCTTTTGCACTTTGGAAACTGAAAGACATTATTATGCTTAGACTGTGTCTAGTGACACCAAGTGACAGGAAAGCCGTCCATGTCCTTTCTTGCTATCAGTTCTCCCACTGATTGAGCCTGTCATTTTGTGTTTGCACCTTTCCTTTTGCAGAAGCTATTATAAGAACATCACTTCTTATATGAACTCCTTTATGACATTTATGTTCACCAAGGTCAAATTGCCCTAATGTTAACCACAACTGTAGACACAGGAACTCGGGAGTGGGTAAGATAAGCCTTCAGGGCAGCAAAGGATGAAGAAATGGTATGCTGCTTGTCCATACTCATCCAGAAGGGAAATTCACCAGAGAAGATGAGAAATCATACTCTCCTGAGCTAAGAAGTTCCCTGAAATACTAGTCAAATTACTTTTACTAGTTCTTCCCTTCCCTGGAGGCATCTAAGTATGTTTTGTTTTTCTTTGTTCTGTTGTTCTTGGTGGTGATAGTCACAACTACAAAAAGTAAACGCAAAGGTAATTTGGCACTAATCTTGATACCTTTCTCTTTGTCTAATAAAAGGACTGAAACATCACTTCTCAAAGTCTGGTTTGCAAAACACATGTGCAAGAATTACTTGGAATACCTGCCAATAACGTAGATTCCAAGGCTCTTCTCCAGCCCTATTCAGATCTCTGTTTATCAGACCCTGGAACCCACACACTTTCTCTACTTCATAGATCATCTTATTTTGCACTGAAGTTTGAAGTTAAGGCAGAAGGCATAAAAGACATTTTTCAAAGAGTTTTCTTCTGTCCTCCAAACCATCTGGTCCACTGGGATATGAGTTTCTAGAAAGCAGAGATCAGTTATTTATTATTCACTTGCCACTCATTCAGTAGCCCATAACCCAATACACCTTTGCTAAGCCCTTATTATGTGCCAATCATTGGAATAGATGCAGATTAAATAAAGCAGAATAAATATACCAGACAATAAATGTTTGTTGAATGACTGAACAAATGAAAAAACTGAATGAACACCTTATTGGTAAGAATCTTGAAAATATGTTTGCCTCTTCTTCTATTGGGAAACCAACACATTATTAATCTTCTGGTAAACTATTTGTTTTATTAAACATTATTCCAAATAATTATGTTAAATTAAAATGGTAATTGTGTAAGAACATAGATCACAAATCTCAGCAACATTTCATTATAAATGCTTGTAAAAATGAGCATTGCTGCCATTTATGAGATTGGTTATCATTTCACTTGCTTGATATGGATAATACTCACTAGTGCTGTTTTTTATTTTTATTTTTATTTTTTTATTTATTTATTTTTGAGTTGGAGTCTCACTCTGTCGCCCAGACTAGAGTGCAGTGGCCCCTCCCGGTCACCGCAGCCTCGACCTGCTGGGCTCCGACGATCCTTCCACGTCAGCCTTCCAAGTAGCTGGAACGACAGGAACGTGCCACCACGCCCGGGGAATTTTTTGATTTATTGTAGAGATGAGGTCTCACCAGACTGCTCAGGTGGGTCTCGAACTCGCGGGCTCAGGCAATCCACTCACCTCGGCCTCCCAAAGCGTGGGATTACAGGCTGAGCCACCAAGCCCAGCTAGCACTGTTCTTTATATTGTGAAAAATAGACATCGCTCACCCAGAGATCTTTAACTAGTATGTGTGAACTAAAAACAATCCTCATATTTCCAAAAGTCATCTGGGAAGCAGTACCCTCCTCCCCGCCCTATTCTCATTTAGAATCACCTGTCCCTCTGTTAAATGCAAAATGTTATTCTTCTATATATGTTGCTCATCTTATCTAATATTTGACCCCCTAGAAAGTTATGTGTAAATTGGTTCATTTAAGTGGAGTACAGCATTTGAAGACAAGCTCTGGCAGATTCTTCCACAACAAAAGATATTAATATTGATTTGACACTTAGTATATGCCACGGATTAAGCTAAATGCCTTGCATACATTATCTTATTGAATGCGCCAAACATCTCAATGAGGGAAGTAATGTTATGAAGTCTGGTTTATTGATGGGTAAATTTAGACAAAGAAACATTTGATACCTTACCCAAAAGCATAGCTAGAAGAAAGAGAAGATGTTTTTTAAATCTAGGTCTGTCTGCCGTTGAGCCATAACTCTTAGCTTTTAGGGCATTTTTACAACTGATTCCTTTGAGTGAAACACACATCATTAATCACTCAACAATCAGATAAATCTTTTAAGATTAAATAGAATACTGCTAGGCACAAACTACATGTGAAATAAATTTTAGTACCTTTCTTCTGTTTTTATAAAAAAAAAAAATAAGTTCCAAGCTATTGAAAATGTAGTTGCCTGGTAGTTGTAAAAATGAAGAAAAAAATGTGAGATGGAGAAGACCAGCTTATAATAATTCTCATTAAGCCATTTGGAAGACATATTATTACTGCACTACTTAATCACTGCAATAAAGTTATCGTAAATGACTGTGGTTTTTGTCACCACAATTACTTGAAACGTTGCTATGTGAGAGAAATTGCCAATCAGCACAATTGACCTTTCTGGGTGGAATGCATCTCAAGACCCAGGAAGCTGGTTATACATCACTCCTCAGTTACTTTCAGCCCCAATAACTACTTGCTTCTAAAAGGACCTCCAAATGTTGCCTTGTCATTCAGCCACTATGTCTTCGGTCATTAGCCGTTTGAACTGCTAGGAAACGTTTGGATTATAAGCACAATAAAGTACAGCACCTATTTCTATGAGGGAAATTCACAGTAAATAAAGCATTGTTGCGGAGAAAATCTACTTTATAATGATGCTCCCTACGACGGTGTTGAAAAATGTTTAAGTCATCACTACCTTCCCACTGTCGTCCAAAGAAATTTCAGAGGTGGCTCCTCTCACCATCAGATGATGACTTCTCAAAGAAGTACAGACCAAGCTCCCTTCATTCATTCATTGTACAAGTGCTTACTGAGCTGTACAACATGCAAGACTGGGGACAATGTGGTGAATAAGAAGGCCATACATGTTACATGTGTCCAGAGAATCCACACATCTGAACATGGTCATCTAGGTAAGAAAAGATCCTCCCGGCAAATAACTTCACCCAGGCAGTCCAAGTGACAGCTCTGTGATTTTTGAAGGGATTCTCCCCCAAAGCTTTTTGCAATGAATTCATGAGACTACTGTTGTCAGAAAAAACTCTCCACCCCAAAAGTTAACTAAAACAAAAGAAGCAAGACTCATTGAACTGACCCTAAACTTCGAAATCGGGCAAAAAGATTGTCAGATGATCTGACAAGTTGCATAGATGAATCACTTGGTGTGACTCAGCCTGCTGAGTCATGCTTACTGGTAAGAAGTCATTCTATAATGTTGTATTTCTTTATTAACTCCAGGTTTATTATAATATCACTACTCTTCCCATTTAAGTTGTTTGAGGATAGAGCATTGAGTCAAGTTCTCCACAAGAGGATGTTAGTCACATAGAAAAACTTCTTGAATTTTTCCAGGCTGTAATTAGTCCAAGACATCCTTTCTCTAACTCCTTTTATTCCTTCTTCCTCCTGTCCCTAAGCACATTAACATTCCTCCAAGATACTCTTCTGTTTCCTCTTCTTCTTCACGTTTTTTCTTAGACAACCTCCTCCACACCTGTAGTTTCAACAGCCCTTTTAGAGATGATTCTTTCTTTGGTATTACTCACGCTCTCTTTTTCTCCTGAGAATGGTTGTGGTAGCCACTGAAACAGCTTGAGTCAGAAAAAGTCTGACCTGTGTTGCCATCCAGCAGCCCAGAGGTGAGGTGGTGACACAGTCCTGGAAGGGTAAGCGAGAGGCGTGTGTTAATGGGTGCAGGTCAAGGTCAAGCCCACCACAGACATTTTTAGCAAGAACCCAGAATGACCTGGCAAGACACATGACTTGATGAGCTGGCTAGATGGGCTGGGGTTGGTCAGCACTGGAGGCAAAAACTGGTATGGGGATGAATTCCAGTGAGCACAACTGCGCACGTTCTTTTCGGTTCCCTGCCCTTCCTGAACAATTCAGTTCTAAAGCCTTCTGTGGGGGTATAACAGTATAGTTTTCACTGAAAGGAGAAGGCAGCCATGGTGGTCTTGGTGCAGGACATCAGAGGACCCACCTACAGGTGCAGGTTGCAGTGGGTGTCAGAACCTGAGTTAGGGTGGGGAGGGAAACCACTTGAGGGGAGATGGCATGAGGAAGGTGTCTAAACTGGAGAGAGACCCAGAGTAAGATTTCAAAGCCCAAGCAGGAGGAGGAGGGAATTAACAGAAAGGGGCAGACTGGTGTGAGATGTCGGGGCCCACAGAGAATAAGGAGGGTGTTTATGCAGGGTGTCCCAGTGCTGGAAGTTAGATTCTGAGCAGAGTGGAGAAGGCATCCACTGGGAAGATGAGGGTATAGCCAGACATGGGTTCCTGGAGCCCATAGAAACATAAAGTAGAACTTCCCTGGGGAGAGGGTACTTGACATGTGGCATTGGAGCCTGAGTGGACTGGGAAGATGTCCGTGCAAGGGAAAGAGTAATGACTGAGATGGGAGATTAGTTATATTCAGGAAAATTGATCAAATAAGCAAATATGCACAGAGGTATCTGTGTAAGCTCATAATTTCCATTATTTAGGTATATGTCAAAATATGTATATGTGTGTATTAATGGGTACATATAATACAAATGTTTGTGCATTTACACTCATGGTCACCACAGCCTCAACCTGCTAAGCTCAGGCAATTCTTTCACCTCAGCCTCCCAAGTAACTGGAACTATAGGCATGCACCACCACACCTGGCTAATTTTTTAATTTATTGTATAGACAAGGTCTCACCAAGTTGCCCAGGCTAGTCTCAAATTCCTGGACCCAGACAACCCACTTGCTTTCACCTCCCAAAGGGCTGGGATTGCAGGCATGAGCCACCATGCCCAGCGACCCAAAACTCAATTTCGTTAACTGTATTACTAATACCTTACAGTAAAAGATTTCTAAGGAGATATTTTCAACTTTTCTATGGAAGAACTTCTATGACTCTTTTTCTACTTTGCCCCACAAGGGTTCACAGAAATAGTTGTCACACAAACTCTTTTTAATGATGAGGAGGAATCAAAACTACATTGCATCTGTACATATAGAGTCATAGCATCTTGGAGTTAGTAGATTTTAATGACCATGTCAACCAAACATAAATTCTGGACTTGAATCCCAGTGGCAGCTCAGAAATTACTTAAAGTTACCCACTTTATGTAATGATGGAAAGGACAAGAATAAGACAGGGTTATGTTCACAATAAAGGTTAGGTAAAAACTAAAAAGACAGGCTGAGCTCAAGTACTAACATAGGACAATTGAGCATGCTCTTTAATTGGAGGCAAGATGGCATTGAAGAAAGATGAGAGAGAATGATTTCTCAAAATCCTGGGGGAAAGCCATAGGGTTAACCATGGAAAGAGCTGAGTAATTTCTCATGCTCTTTTATGTACATTACCTCATTACTCCTCATATCAAACCTAAGTGTTATTGTCCCTATTTCACAGAGAGGAACGTTTAAGCACAGAACACGTACGCAACGTACCTAATGTCACACACCTAATAGGTGAAGAGCTGAGATGCTCAGTCTGGGTACTCCCTGCCCTTGGCCACACTCATGCTTCCTCTAAAAAAAAGGAAGGAAAAATTAGGAACGTATACTTAATTTCACAAATAAATAAGGATGATACAGAAGAAATGCTCATCTGATGGCCATGATGCTCTGAGTGAAGGAGGAAACAGCCTTTGCTCAGCTAAAGGTCGAGGAAGAGGCTGGGATTAAGAAAAGAAGGAGAGGTTTACAAAAGCCTTAGGAGACTGGAGGGAACCCTGCTGTGGATGAATACAAGAATACCAAGCATCTTCAGAGGCCCGAGTGGGTTTGGAACGTTTGCACTGGTCATGACACCACCAAGCGTGGTTTTGCAACTTTCTCAAGCACTTCTCAGAAACCCCGAAACAGAAATCAAGAAAACAGATCACTGATCTACAGCTGGAGGCCTGTAAAAGGGGTGATATGGACTGCAAGTGTCTTAAGGGAATTAAAGATGATGGCTGAGAATAGTTGAAGTAATTGATCATTGAGAGTCCAGGCCAAATTAAAAGGAAGTGAAGCTATGAATGTCTATTGAATCAAGTAATAATGAAAAGCACTTTCTTTTCAGGGTATAAGAACTTCTGAAATTTACCTTAATCATTTTACTTTAAATCTTTAATTATATAAAGCAAGAGCAAGTTTCCATACACTTCATTCTTTAGTTGAAAGCCACATATACCTATTAAATGCTAGGTACACTGGACCAAGAATTAAGAGACTTAGAACTAGCCCTCGACCTGTACTAGTGAACTACTTAGCCAACTGAGTCACTCAATCACTTTGTGCCTGTTTGTACCTATGGGGTGGAAAAACAGAAAAGAAAATTGGATTTAACATAATTGAAACATTCTTTCTTGAATATGTGTTAAATGAACATTTTTTTTAAACCAGAGCTGCACATTCTTCAACAACGACTTTATAGTTTCAATAACTAGACAGTGAAATTATGTGCAAAATACAATAGAAGCCATCAGCTTCTCAACACCTCCATCTACGGGGTCTAAGGAATCTTAAGAGAGGATGGAAATCCACACAGGAATATTTAAGACGATCCTTCACCTCTAATAAATTAGATATTTTGAGACTTCCGGCAAGATGGCACTGGGGCAACCTGGTCTATGAAACCCTCTGCAAAGGAGAAAGCAGAGGGTCTCTGGCTCTCTCCCCGGGGGCTGCGGACCCCAACATCGCAGCCTGCTCTTCACACGGAGCTCGGCCGTTGCCACCGCTGGGGCATCGCAGTGGTCTGGACAACCACTGCAGCGCAGACACAGCAGACGCCGGTGCTGCCGTGGCCTCCGCGGCGGCCATAGTACATCGTGCCACCACCCGTGCCTGAGGCGATCCACGACTTCAGTCCTTGAAGCCCCTGCAGGCAAGATCCGCTGGGATGGCTGCCACCTCTCCTGCGACCAGGACGTCCTGCCTGCTGTGGTCTCCTCCCGTGTGTCCTGAGGCAGCCTCCCGTCTCTGGCCTCTACCCGGTTCCTGTCCGGCCCCACCCCCTCTGGCGCGAGCGGCTGAGATAGCACCACCTGCTGGCGATTCAAGGTAACAACACCGAAACGGAGAAACAAGCTTGAAAAACAGACACAGTCCAGAGTGGTGAACGGAGGGTGATCTGAACTGTCCTTCACAGCAGGCCAGGGACAACTGACCCTAACTGCAAAGTAATTTACCAGCTTGAAAAGAAAGCTAGAAATCAGAGCTGAAAGGACATTGGACTTAAATGAAAAGTCTCAGAGTATGATCGATTGGTTCTGTTAGTTTAATAACTTAATTCTGTTCTTACTGTTTTGTTCCTTTTTTTTTCTTTTCCTCTTCATTTTCTTCTCTTTTCTCCTCTCTGTAAACCATACCTTTGTAGAGATGAACAGCACACCAATAAGGTGGTTGGTTAGCTTGTATGTTAGCATCATTGTATGTTTTATTTTTTTTGTATGGGAATTGGTTAGTCTGTAGCCGTGGTCTATTGTTTTTATATGTTTCAGTATAGATCTCTCTCTCCATTTGTTGGTACACTCATTTGTTTCCCCCCTTACTCCTCTATCTCTCCTCCCCCTCCCCCCCCACTGTCTGCTCCATTCTCTTCCCTCTGCTAACCATATTTTATTTCAGGGAGTAAACCTACAGCCCCACTGCACAGACAGATTCCAAGGCAGTGGGAAGTGGGTTTCAGATTATCCATACACCTGTTGGCGAATACCAGGACCTGCAGATAGATTTTGAATCACAGCTCCCCCCTTAAGTAAATCTCAAAACTGCAAAAAGGACCACCCCCAACCTGCAGTGCAACTTCAGAATTGAACAAAGTAAGAGGGCATACATAAAGAATAGGAGATTGAACAAACAGAAGTAAAACCAATCTCTCTACCCCTGAGTAACAGAATTAAAGAAGATGGTGACGTGGAGGGAAGGAAAAAGTAGGGGGGGACCGCACAGATGAAGAAAAACCAAAAGAGGAATATAGGTCTCACACAGATCCCTGGGAGACCAGACACTGAGAAAACAGATTCTGGAACACACACAATGAAGAGCCCCCAGAATGACTGGTTACATGCAACAAACCCAGACATCAAGACATTAATAGAGAGAATTTTAAAAATTGAGGAGAGACAAGAAAAAAATAGGAAGGAGCTGATGTCAAAAATAACAGCAGTAAAGAATACTGTGATGGAAATAAATAACAAACTAATAAGCATGGAAAGCAGAATTAGCCAAGCAGAAGAAAGAATCTCAAAGCTCAAAAACCAAAACACAGAACTAACCCAGACTGTCAAAAGCATAGAAAAGAAGCTCAAAAAGACAGAACAAAGCCTTCAAGAGATGAATGATCACTTCAAGAGACCGAACCTAAGAGTAATTGGCCTTCCTGAGGCAGAGAGAGAAACAGAGGCCACACTGGAACAAACATTTCATGAAATCATTCAAGAAAACTTCCCTCATCTCATCAAGGATGAAAAAATTCAAAGACAAGAGATTCAGAGAACCCCTGCAAGACAACAAATGAGAAGGCCAACTCCCAGACATATAATAATTAATCTAAACAAAGTAGGTATAAAAGAAAAACTCCTAAAGCCTGCAAGAGAAAAAGGTCAGACTATGTACCAGGGAAGACCAATTAGAATAACAGCAGATTTATCTACAGAAACCCTCCAGGCTAGGAGAGCTTGGAGCCCTATCTTCAAAGTGCTAAAAGATAAAAAATTTCAGCTGAGTATAACCTACCCAGCCAAGCTAAGCTTCATCAGTGAGGGAGAATTGAAATCTTTCCCAAACATCCAATCCCTAAGAACCTACGCTGCCACAAGACCACCTCTACAAGAAACACTTAAGAAAGTATTGAACACAGAAGAAAAGGAAAAAAGAACAACAACGTTCTTCACAAGAGTACAGGCAAAAGATTAAAAACACACATGATCCAACTCTAAAACCAAAAGAAAAACAACACACAAACAGGAAGAAAAACAACTCTGTAAGAACATTATGATAGGGATCAACTCTCACATTTCAATAATTAGTTTGAATGTGAATGGACTAAATGCACCACTGAAAAGACATAGAATGGCAAAATGGATAAAATATCACCAGACAATAATCTATTGCCTTCAAGAGACTCACCTCACTAGAAAGGACACTCACAGACTCAAAGTAAAAGGATAGGAAACAAATTTTCAGGTGAATGGAACACAAAAGAAAGGAGGAGTCATGATCTTAATCTCAGACAAAATACCCTTTAAGCTATCAAAAATCAAAAAAGATACAAAAGGCCACTACATAATGATAAAAGGTTCAATCCATCAAAAAGAAATATCCATCCTAAACATATATGCACCAAAAATAGGAACACCAACTTTCATAAAGCAGCTCCTAGGTAAACTAAAAATAGATATTGACTCCAATACCATCATAGCTGGGGACTTCAATACCCCACTCACAATCCTAGACAGATCATCAGGACAAAAAAATCAGCAATGAGATCCAAAACCTCAGTGTGATTCTTGATCAAATGGACTTAATTGATACCTACAGAACCATCCATCAAAAGACCACAGAATACACATTCTACTCATCACCACATGGAACATACACTAAGATCAATCACATACTTGACCATAAATCAAGCATAAGCAAATTTAAAAGGACTGAAATTTTACCATGCACCTTCTCGGACCACAGTGGAATAAAAATAAACATTGACACCAACA
>NW_007245889.1:39005-40948 GCF_000164805.1 Carlito syrichta
CCAGATCACCAAAATAAAAGCCCAAATTCAGGACATAGAAGACAAAAAGATAATACAAAAAATCAATGAAGCAAAAAGCTGGTTCTTTGAAAGGATAAACAAGATCGATGGTCCCCTAGCTAGACTGAGCAGGAAAAAGAGAGAAAAAGCCCAAATAAACACAATCAGAAACACAAAAGATGAAGTCACATCTGATCCTGAAGAAATACAAAAGATCATTAGAGACTACTATGTACACTTGTATGGAAACAAAAAAATCATTTGGAAATGGAGACTTTCTGTCATCACACAATTTGCCTAGGTTGAAACAGGAAGAAATTGAGACCCTAAATAAACCAACAACAATCAAGGAAATTGACTACATAATAAGAAAACTACCTACAAAAAAAATCCCTGGACCAGACAGCTTTCCAGCAGAATTCTACAAGACATTTAAGGAGGAGCTTATACCAATACTATTGAAGGTATTCCAGGCAATTGAGAAAGATGGAACTCTCCCCAAATCATTTTATGAAGCCAACATCACATTGATACCCAAGCCAGGTAAAGACCCAACAAAGAAAGAGAACTACAGGCCAATATTTTTGATGAACATAGATGCCAAAATTCTCAACAAGATCCTAGCAAACCGCATTCAACAACACATCTCAAAAATCATCCATCATGACCAAGTAGTCTTCATCCCTGGGATGCAAGGCTGGTTCAACATTCGTAAAACCAAAAATGTAATTAAATACATCAACAGATATCAAAACAAAAACCACATGATTATATCATTAGATGCAGAAAAAGCTTTTGATAAAATCCAGCACCCCTTCTTGATAAAAACCCTCGAACATCTAGGCATACAGGGAACATACCTCAAAACAGTAAAAGCCATCTCCGAGAAACCCACAGCCAGCATGCTCCTAAATGGACAAAAACTGGAGCCATTTCCCCTGAAAACTGGAACAAGACAAGAATGCCCACTCTCACCCCTCCTGCTCAAGATAGTATTGGAAGTCCTGGCTAGAGCAATCAGAGAAGCAAAGGCAATCAGGGGCATTCAAATAGAAAAAGAGGAAGTTAAGTTATCTCTCTTTGCTGATGACATGATCGTGTACCTTGAAAACCCAAGAGAATCTGTCAAAAACCTCCTTACACTGATAAAGGCCTTTGGCAAAGTCTCAAGATATAAAATAAATGTGCAAAAGACAATCGCATTTCTTTACACCAATAATAAACAAACAGAAACCCAAATAAAAACCACAATTCCATTCACAATAGCCACCAAAAAAAAAAACACCTTGGCATCTTCCTATCCAAAAACGTGAAAGACCTTTACAATGAAAACTACAAAACACTGCTCAAAGAAATCAAAGATGACACAAACAAGTGGGAAAATATCCCATGCTCTTGGATTGGAAGAATCAACATTGTGAAGATGTCCATCCTACCTAAGACAATCTACAGATTTAATGCAATACCCATCAAATTACCAGCAACATTTTTCTCAGACCTAGAAAAAAACAACAAAGGAATTCATATGGAAACAGAAATGACCAAGAACAGCCAGAACAATCCTCAGCAAAAAAAAACAAAGCAGGTGGTATCATATTACCAGACTTCAAACTTTACTATAAAGCTACAATCAACAAAACAGCTTGGTATTGGTACAGGAACAGGCATATAGATCAATGGAATAGAATTGAGATTCCAGAAGCAAAACCTCAGTTTCTCAACCAACTCATCTTCGACAAAGCCTCCACCACCTACCACTGGGGAGAGGAGAACCTATTCAGTAAATGGTGCTGGGAAAACTGGCTGACCACATGCAGAAGATTGAAACGGGACCCTTATCTATCCCCATACTCAAAAATTAACTCTAAATGGATCAGAGACCTAAATGTAAAACCTCAAACCATAAGAACCTTAGAAAAGGAAGGAAATACCCTCATGGAAAT
>NW_007245889.1:41430-44715 GCF_000164805.1 Carlito syrichta
TGACTCCGCAATCCCCCTACTGGGAATATACCCTGAAGAACTCAAATCACTCTATAAAAAAGATAGCTGCACACGTATGTTTATCGCAGCACTGTTCACAATAGCAAGAACCTGGAAGCAACTATACTGTCAAAAGAGGAATGGATTTTAAAAATGTGGTACATATACACAATGGAATACTATGCAGCCATAAAAAAAGAACACAATCATGAATTTTGCAGCAACCTGGACGGAACTAGAGTCTATAATACTGAGTGACCTTTCACAGAAACAAAGATCTGAGTATCACATGTTCTCACTCATATAGTGAACCTTGAACATCCAATGTATTACTATAAGAAAATGACTGACAGTGGTGGGAAACTATGGGGGGGAAAGGAAGGGAGATGGGATTAACGATAGCAAATATCTGGGGATGGGGAGACATCTCTTATCAACAAGGGTGCCTGAATGAAGCATATTTTTATACCTAACCCTTAACTGTACTCCACAATATCATAATAAAATATATTGATTGATTTTTAAAATTAGGTATTTTTCTTAATTATTTTATTTTAAAGATGTGAGCTGGGCTCGGTGGCTCAGCCTGTAGTCCCGCACCTTTGGGAGGCTGAGGTGAGTGGATTGCCTGAGCCCACGCGTTCAAGACCCGCCTGGGCAGCGAGCCCTCATCTCTATAATAAATCAAAAAATCAGCCGGGCATGGTAGTGCGCGGCTGTAATTCTGGCTACTCAGAAGGCTGAGGTGGAAGGATCGCCAGAGCCCAGCAGGTAGAGGCTGCGGTGGCCGGGAACGGCCACTGCACGCCTGTCTGGTCGACAGAGTGAGACTCCAACTCAAAAAAAAAAAAAGATGTGGGGTACAATTCGGAATTAGGTATACAAGTGATCATTGCACAGGTAAAGTTTGGGCCTCCCTTCGGTCTCCACCTTGCCTTGCTTGGGATCAGGTGCCCTTATTGATTTTGCATCATCACTCCCACCCAGGCAGTATCCTGTTACTGCCAATCCCTTTCTTATAGTATTATGGTCAATGTTCAGGGTCCGTGTATGACTGAGAATACATTTTTTAGGTATTGATGTTGGCACCATGCCCAATGAGTCTGCATTTTTCAATTATTTCATTTTAATTATTTTTCTTTCTTTCAATATACTCTTCACTCCTCTACGTCATGTGGTTCTTATCATCTAGAACTGCAGTCATTTACTAATCAATATTTACTAAACGCTTTCTGAATTCAGGATAACTCTAAGCTTGGAATGAACTGATTCCTTAAAGGTAGTGTTCAGGGAATCCAGAGCCTCCTGGTCTGTGTGGGACTCAAAGGAGAAATCCATTCCTGGGTCCTTTGCCGCCTCTCATGGCTGTGTTGACAGAGTGTGGGCTCTGGACAGAGGCAGCTCTGACTCCACATCTCAGTGCAGGGGCTTCCCAGCACAGTTCTCTGAAGGAGGAGTTTGCCTGCTTATAGTGTTGCCATAGGATTAAAATAGGTAATGTCTACCAAAAAACAAATGTTTGTTCCTTCCCCACGTTCTACCTCGTGAAGGAGGTAATACGATGCCATCTTTCTGAATGTGAAGATTCTCATGCAAGGGCTGACAGATCTCCAAAATGGTGTGCTGGGAACACCACCAGGCAAAGCTTCCACACAGGCAGGGCTGTTCCTAGTGGACTGTGACTGGAAAGGTTTCACAATGCCACAAGGCATTCACAGGTAGAAGGCAAAATCCATTTCATAATGAGAAAAGAAGCCTCTCGATGAGGAAACGGTCATAAAACAGTTTATTCGATCAGCAAGTGTTCGTGAAGTTCCCACTATGTCCAGAGACTATAGTTAGTGTTAAGGATATAAGATGTAGTTCTCAGCCAGGCCCAGTGTCTCATGCCTGGGATCCCAGCACATCAGGAGGCCAGGGAGGGAGGATCACTTGAGCCCAGGTGTTCAGAGCAGCCTGGGCAATGTGGCAAGATCTCATCTGCACAAAAGATCAAAAAAGGAGCCACACATGGTGGGGTTCGCCTGTAGTCCCCAGCTACTCTAGAGGCTGAGGTAGAAGGATTGCCTGAGTCCAGGGAGTTGAAGGTTGCGGCCATCCTGCCACTGCACTCCAGCCTGGACAACAGAGTGAGACCCGACTCAACAAAAATAGATAATAAAAAAATTCAAAAGACATAGTTCTCACTCAGAGATCTTGAGAAACTTTCCTTAGCATTCCTATGTATACAGTTCATTTTTTTAATTATTTATTTTTTATTATTATAAAGATGTAGGGTACAATTCAGGGTTAGGTATACAAACATTGATTATGCAGGTACACTTGTTTATGAGGTATGCCCCTCATTCCCCTAGCTGTTTCCCTCAACTGCCAATCCCACCTTCCCTTCCCCTGACAGTGTCCCATTACTGCCAAATGCTTTCTTATAGTATTATGATAATTGTTCAGGGTCCGCTTATGAGTGAGAACATATGGAACTCTGTTCTTTGTTTCTGTGATTGATCACTGAGTATGGTTGACTCCAAATCCATCCAGGTTGCTGCAACGTTCGTATGTTTGTCCTTTTTTATGGCTGCTTAATATTCCATTGTGTATATGTACCACATTTTCTTTATCCAGTCCAGCTTCAATGGGCAATGTGGTTGGTTCCATGTTTTTGCTATTGTGAATAGAACTGCAACAAACATGTGTGCAGGTATCTTTTTTGTACAATGATTTGAGTTCCTCCAGGTATATTCTCAATAGGGAAATTGCTGAGTCTTATGAAAAGTCAATTTCTAGTTCTTTTAGAAATCACCACACTGTCTTCCAAAGAGGTTGCACTAGTTTGCATTCCCTCCAGCAGTGTAGAAGTGTTCCTTTTTGTCCACATCCTAGTCAGCTTCTGCTGTTGTTTATGTTATTAATGATGGCCATTCTTACTGGAGTTAGACAGTATCTCTATGTGGTTTTGATGTGCATTTCTCTGATGATGAGACTGAGCATTTTTTTCATGTGTCTGTTGGCTGCCCATATATCTTCTTCTGAGAAGTGTCTATTCATGTCTTTTGCTCATTTTTTAAAGGGGCTATTTGTTATTTTCCTTTCAGCGCATTTGAGTTCCTTGTAGATCCTAGATGTTAGGCCTTTGTCAGATACACAGTTGGCAAATATTTTTTCCCATTCTGTGGGCTGTCTTCCTGCTCTCTTGATGGTTTCTTTTGCTTTGCAGAAGCTTGTTAGTTTGATGAGGTCCCACTTGTCTATCTTATTTCTTAAGGTATTGGCCTTTAGGGTTCTGAGAAG
>NW_007245889.1:45121-63386 GCF_000164805.1 Carlito syrichta
GGCTATTCATGGTCGTTTATGTTTCCATATGAATTTCTGTATTGTCATTTCCAGGTCTGAAAAGGATAATGTTGGTAATTTAATGGGTATTGTGTTGAATCTGTAGATTGCCTTTGGTAGGATGGACATCTTAAAAATGTTGATTCTTCCTGTTCATGAGCATGGTATATTTTTCCATTTGTTTGTGTCTTCTTGGATTTCTTTGAGCAGTGTTTTGTAATTCTCATTATAAAGGTCTTTTACTTCTCTGATTAGGAAGATGCTGGGGTATTTCTTTTTTCCTTTTCTTTTTTTCTTTTCTTTTTTTGTTTTGTGTATGTGTGTGTGGCTATTGCGAATGGGACTGTGCTTTTTATTTAGGTCTCTGCCTGCTTATTTTTGGTATATAGGATTGCAACTGACTTTTGCACATTTATTTTTGTACCCTGAGACTTTGCAAAGTCCTTTATCAGTGCCAGCAGTTTTTGACAGATTCTCTTGGATTTTCAAGGTATAGGATCATATCATCAGCCAAGAGGGATAACTTGACTTCCTCCTTTCCTATTTGGATTCCCCTGATTTCCTTCTCTTGTCTAATTGCCCAAGCTAGGACTTCCGACACAATATTGAACAAGAGGGGTGAGAGTGGGCAGTCTTGTCTTGTTCCAGTTTTCAGGAGAAATGTTTCCAGTTTCTGTCCATTTAGCAATCTGTTAGCTGTGAGTTTATCATAGATGACACTTACTATTGTGAAGTATGTTCCTTCTATATCTACGTGTTTGAGGATTTTTGTCAAGAAGCGATGCTGGATTTTACCAAAAGTTTTTTCTGCATCTAATGAGATAATCGTGTGGCTCTTGTGTTTATATCTGTTGATGTATTTAATGACATTGATGGTCTTGCAAATACTGAACCAGCCCTGCATCCTGGGGATGAAGCCTACTTGGTCATGGTGGATGATTTTTGAGATGTTTTTGGATCTGATTTGTTAGAACCTTGTTGAGGATTTTTGCATCTATGTTCATAAGTGATATTGGCCTGTAGTTCTCTTTTTTTGTTGGATCTTTACCTGATTTAGGTATCACTGTGATGTTAGCTTCGTAAAATGATTTGGAGAGAATTCCATCTTTCACAATTGCCTGGAATACTTTTAGTAGGATTGGTATCAGCTCCTCCTTGTACATTTTGTAGACTTCTGCTGGAAAGTCATCAGGTCCAGGGCTTTTATTAGTAGATAGTTTTCATATGACATAGTCCATGTTCTGGGTTGTTATTGATCTATTTAGTGTCTCAATGTCTTCTTTTTTCAACCTGGGGAGGTTGTGTGATGTGAGAAAGTTCTCCACTTCATTTAGGTTATCAAGTTTGTTTCCATATAGGTATACATAGTAATCTCTGATAATCTTTTTTATTTCTTTGGGATCAAGTTGTGATTTGATCTTTTGTATTTCTGATTGTGTTTATTTGAGTTTTTTCTCTCTTTTTCTTGGTCATTCTGGCTAGGGGCCCATCAATCTTGTTAATTCTTTCAAAGAACCAGGTTTTTGTTTTGTTGATATTTTCTATATTTTTGTCTTCGATGTCCCATATTTGGGCTCTTATTTTTGTGATTTGGATTCTTCTGTTAAAGTTGGAGTTTGGTGGTCTTCTCTTTCCAACTCCCTTAGGTGATTTGTTAGGCTTTCAACTTCTGATATTTCTGTTTTCTTGATGTGTGCTTGTAGAGATATAAATTCCCCTTCTGAGAACTGCTTTCAGAGCATCCCAGAGGTTTTGGTAAGATGTTTCTTCATTTTCACTTGTTTCCAAGAATCTTTCAATTTCTGCTTTGATTTCAGTATTGACCCAGTAGTTGTTCAGCATCATGCTATTTAGTGTCCAGGTCTTTGTGGGATTTTTATTCCACTGTGGTCTGAGAATGTGTATGGCAGGACTTAAACCTTATGGAATTTGTTTATGTTTGATTTATGGCCAAGGATGTGATCAATCTTGGAGTATGTTCCATGTGGTGATGAGTAGAATGTATATTCTGTGTTTGTTGGGTGGAGTAATCTATTTAAGTTCTTTTGGTCAAGTGTCAAGTTTAGGTTCTGGATCTCCTTGTTGATTTTTTGCCTCAATGATCTATCTAGGGCTGTCAGTAGGGTATTCAAGTCCCCTGCTATAATAGTGTTAGAGTCAATATCTTTTTTAGTTTACTTAGTAGTTGTTTTATAAATGCTGGTGCTCCTGTGTTGGGTGCATATATGTTTAGAATGGATATTTCTTGTTGATGAATCGAACCTTTTATCATTATGTAGTGTCCTTTTGCATCTTTTTAAATTTTTGATAGCTTAAAGATTGTTTTGTCTGACATTAAGATTGCAACTCCTGCCTTCTTTTGCAATCCATTTGTCTGGAGACTCATTTTCCAACCTTTAACTTTGAGTCTGTATGCATCCCTTGAAGTGAGATGAGTAAATAATTGGGTCATGGTTTCCTATCTAGTCCGCCATTCTGTGTCATTTCAGTGGTGCATTTAGTCCTTTCACATTCAGGCTGATTGTTGTAATATGATTGTTTATCCCTGTCATGAGGTTCTTACCAAGTTTTTCCTTTGTTTGCTTGTTTTCTTTTAGCTTTGGGGTTAATGTATGTGTGTGTTTTCAAATTTCTTATTGCATTGTATTCTCTGCTGATTCTGTGCTCTGCTGTTCTCTTGGGAAGTGTGTGGTCAATCTTTTTCTTCTTTCTTCTGTGCTTAATACCTTTTTAAGTGTCTCCTGTAGAGCTGTTTTGGAAGCTGCATAATTTCTTAGGGATTGGATGTCTGGGAAGGATTTTAATTCTCCATCACTAATGAAACTGAACTTGGCTGGATAGGAAATTCTTGGTTTAAATTGTTTATCTTTGAGGACTTTGAATATAGAGCTCCAGTCCCTTCTTGTTTGTAGTGTTTCTGCTGATAGGTCTGCTGCTATTCTGATTGGTTTTCCCCAGTAGGTAGTCTGACCTTTCTCTCTTGCAGCTTTTAGGATTTTTTCTTTTGTGCCTACATTGTGTAGGTGAATTACTATGTGTCTAGGGGTTGGTCTTTTCATTTGATGTCTTGTGGGAGTTCTCTGTTTCTCTTGTTCTTGGCTGGTCACATCTCTGATGAGATGGGGAAGGTTTTCTTGGATTACTTCCTGGAATACTTGATCCAGGTTATTCTCCATTTCCCTTTCTTCTTCTGGAATACCAATCAGGCATAGGTTCAGCCTCTTGATATAATCACACATCTCTTGAAGGCTCTGTTCTTTCTTTCTGAGTCTTCTTTCTACGTTTTTTACAGATTGGGTTAATTCCATGTTCTGGTCTTCAAGTTCTGAGAGTCTTTCTTCAGCTAGATTAATTCTGCTGTCCATGCTTGTCATCTTGTTATTTATTTCATGGGGACTCACATAGTCTGACTGGCTCAGTCGCCATTTTCCTCACCTCTCCCATTTTTTTTAATTTTAAAGATGTGGGATACAATTCAGGATTAGGTATACAAATGGTCCTTGTACAGGTAAAGTTTGGGCCTTCCTTTGGTCCCCACTTTGCCTGATTTGAGATCAGGTACCATTATTAATATTGTGTTCCTCCATCCCCCACATGCTGGCAGTATCTCACTACTGCCAATTCCTTTCTCATAGTATTATGGTAAATGTTCAGGGTCCACTTTTGATTGAGAACATGTGGTACTCGGTTCTTTGTTTCTGTGATAGGTCACTGAGTTGCTATGAAGTTCATAACTTTGTCAAATAACAATATTACAGTTACATTTCTAATGGCTGTGTCTAAACCTGGGAACTCAAGATAACCTGACTTTAAGATTCATGTGTGTTTAGAATGCAGTTGTATATGAATGTGTAGGTGGTTCCAACAGAAATCTATTTATCTGAGGGAATCAAGATGTCTTTTGAGAGTAAAACTCAACTTGTATTTGCACCAAATCTGATTGAGGGTTATGGGGTGTGATTTTTGAATACACAGCTATGCTCCCCTCTGTTCCTCAGAGTATATAAGCTAAAAACCTGAGTTTCAAGGGGAAAGAAATCATAAGAAAAGAGCAATTAATAATCAAAAGAGTGATCATGGAGCTCTCATCGGGATATTTTGAAATGAAGAAAGCACCATTGAAGTCAATGGTCTTGAGAAAAAAAATTCTCCCTTCAATTCCTTGTACAAATGTGGATTCAGTACCCAGTTCCTACCACATAGTAGGTGCTTTGTAAATACATGAGCATGGATGAAAATTGTGTTCCTTCCTTTATGTTTTACCAACTGGAAAAAATGAATAGGATGGCACTCCCATCTTTGAGGAATTAATTACAATTAGCACTATAAAAAATGTATCTGTAAATAGGTATAGAATCTCAAAGCCAATATAAATTAGTTGTCTGATGGGTTTGTGTGAACTTTGGTAGATGAACTCACAACTGAGCAATGAAGTGAGAGGTGATCAGATGGACAACAGGACGCTGCCAGGTAAGGGAAGAACACAAGCAAGAGACTTGAAAATATTGATGAATTCGAAGTTGTAACAGCTCAAAAATAGATGCTAAAAACTGGGGCTTCCTTCTTTATTGGTGAAAAACATGGGAAAATAGTGGAAATGAGACTCACTTTTTGGTGTTTTTCCCTCACTTCCCTGATATATTTCACGTCATTCCATTACTACCTAAATATTCTGAATTTTCATGCTGTAAGCTTACTAAGAATCATACAGTCCTTCTAAACATGGCTCCTACACTGGACTAAGTCACTGTGTCTCAATTCTCTTTCCTTTTTTCCTCAAGAAATATCTTCATCTCTCAGGAAAGAAAACCCTGGCAGGGCCCACTTTGCAAGGTTTCCAGGTGACCATCTCCAAACAGGTAGATGAGGGTCACCTGTCTGCCTATACAGTAGAGTTCTAGCTATATAGTCAGCACAACTAACTGAAGACCTAAGAGAATTGGAAGAAAAAGAAGAGAAAGACAGGGAAGAGGGGAGAGTGGGAGAGGAAGAGGAAGGGAGAAAGGGAGATGAGAAGGGAGAGGTGAAGGGAGAAGAGCACAAAAGGGGAAAGGAAGGAAGAGGAAGAGAGAAGAGGGAGGAGGAACAGGTGAAATCAATACAGACAGAAAAGTAGAGAACGGGGAAAGGGGAAGAGAGAAAAAGTGAAAGAGAGAGAAACTAAGACAGGAGAAAAAGGCAGGAAGAGAAAAGGGGAGATGGGAGAGAGAAAGGAAGAAAGAGTAGAAGAGAGAGAAGGTGATAGGACTGGTGAGAAGGGAGAGAAAAAAGAGTGAAAGAACATCTTTAATAAAATTTTTTAAAAGAGTGAGAGAGTTAAGTGATGAGGTCTAGAGATCTACCTTTGGAAGAAAAACATAGACTTCTGTGTACAAGATCCACGTGAGCAATTTTAGTTTAATGGCATCTAAACAACTTTGGAATTCATTTGCTAAGAAAATGAAATGCCTGTCTCTGATTATCCACCTGTGTTGAGCATTGTATTTTAGTAAACTTTGGATGCGTTCTTCATGCTAACATATTACACTTTGGGTAGCACGTGTCAACTTTATAGTTTTATTGCCTTACATTTTCAATTTATGCCCTTTCTTAAGGGACATATTCTGCATTTTTACTCCAAACAATTTCCCAGAAAAGATTTCTGTCTTTTATTCCTTTAGAAATGGGCCTTTCCTTCTTGCATCTTGTTTTAACAATTTCTCTGGAATTCTTTTTTGGAGGATGCGCTCCTTGTAGCACAGGCTTCACCACTTGGTAAGTGTTCTAAGAACCCATCAGCATTAGTAGATCCTTTGTAAATACATGAGCATGGATGAAGATTGAGTTTGTCAAGGCTGCATTTGGCTTCAGTGATTTTTTTTTCTTAGATTCTTTCAACACATTTGCCCATCTCATGATGTGTGATTTGTGAGTGCACCTGTCCATGCCATGCCAAGTGTTCAGCAGTTTTTGACCCAAAGTGGCGTGACCCCCATGCCCCACTCTCCCTATTTACCTGATCTTGCCTTGGGTGACTTTTTGTCTGCTTGTTTCTCTGGATGAAAAAAGTCCTCAAAAGGAAATGTTTTGCCAGTGTGAAAGAGGTGAAACAAAAAACAGCAGAAGCACTAAAAGGCATCAAAATGGACAAGGTCAAAAACTGTTTTGAGCAATGGAAAAAGTGCCTTGCATTAAACAGAGAGTATCTTGGTGATTAACGTTTAAATGTGTAAGAGTAAATACACAATTTTTTTATTTTGAGTTGGAGTCTCACTCTGTCACCCAGACTGGAGTGCAGTGGCCGCTCCCGGCCACCGCAGCCTCGACCCTCGACCCGCTGGGCTCCGGCGATCCTTCCACCTCAGCCTTCCAAGTAGCCGGAATTACAGGCATGCGCTACCATACCCGGCTAATTTTTTTGATTTATTGTAGAGATGAGGTCTCGCTGCCCAGGCGGGTCTTGAACCCATGGGCTCAGGCAATCCACTCACCTCAGCCTCCCAAAGGCACGGGATTACATGCTGAGCCACCGAGCCCAGCTAATATACAATTTTTATAAATAAATTCTAGTTTTGAGGTTCCCCTCCATATGTCAGGTGATTAATAAAATCTATCAATAAGGATGTACAGTGAGCCCAGTAAGTTTGCAAACCACATCAGGGTTATCTCCCCAGTTTCTAGGACATACAGTTGAAATAGACATCATCAGAAGCAAACAGAATCTCACCCCTAATCTGAGGCTGTCACTAAAGGAAAAACTAAATGAAAACCTAAAAAAACAAGATTGCATTTCTGGAGGAACTTCAGAGATCAACTGCATCATAAAGGTTGAAAGAGTGTACAAGAAGTGATTCTCACCACATGCCCATTCAACTTGCCTAGTTTGCCCTATACAGAAGACAAATTAAAATCTTGAATAATGGCAACAGATTTTTATAAGCTTAAAAAGGCAGTGACTCCAAATCCAACGGCTATTTCAGATAATGTTTTTTTACTGAAGCAAATCAGCACATCCTCTGGCATGTATCCACTTATCTGTCACATATTGTTATCCCTATGCCTGTTACTGAACACCGTAAGGAGCAGTTTTCTTTTAGTTGGCAGGGTCAGCAATATACCTTTACATTCCTACCTTGGAAGAAACACACCTGAGATATGAGGGGTTTGAAGACAGATGTCTCCAAATGGGCATAAGGTATGCAAATGTTTGTATCCCCTGTGAATGCTCACCCAAAATCAATCTCGGCAGATGAGAATCTTAATAATTAGATAAGTAAGAGGACCCATTCTGTGGATCTCAGGAAATTTCTTTCCCCCAGTGGACCCAAGAACAAAATCATGAAAACTTCATATGAGTTCCACAATATGGACTTCCACCCACCAAGGCCTATTCAGCTAATACATCTACCAAAATGTCAAGCCTACCAATAGCAGAAATCAACACTGAGCCCCCATTATGTCACCAAGCCCAGGAGAACCAGCCAGCCACCGGCAGCAGGTTGATTACCTTGGACTAATTACATCAAAGAAAGATCAGACTTTTGTTTTCCCTGAAATAGTCTCTCTGAATATGAATTTTCCCTTCCAGGCCTCAATGATTTTACCAATCCATGGACTTAAATACCTTAGCCACCATCACCATATTCCACACCATATTGCTGCTGACCAGGAAACCCATTTCATAGTAAATAAAGTATCTCAATAGATTCATGCTCATGGAATTCAGCATACCCACCTTTTCCCCATTACTCATCAGCTGCTGACCTGATAGATCTGGGGGATGGTCTTTTGAAGACTGAGTTATGGAGCAAGTGAGGTGGCAGACAGCACTTGGTGGCTATCGGGGGATGTCATTCAGGATGCAGTATTTTCTCTGCTTCAGTAACAACCATATGGTCCTATATCTCCCATAGCCATGATTCACACGTCCAAAAATGAAGGGATGGAAATGAAAATAGTGTTTTTCACTATTACCTTTCATGATCCACTAGTAAAAATGTGTTCCCCATTCCAGTTTTACTGGTTTAGAAATCCGAGTTCCTAAACGAAGAGTGTTTCTACCAAGTGACACATGGACTATTCCATTAACATGGAACCTGAGACTGCCACCCAGTCACTTTGGATTCCTCATGTCAGTAGACGAACAGACAAGGAAGATAGCTGGCGTGATGGATCCTGGCTTATCAAGGGGAACTTGGTTTGCTACTACAAAATGGAAGCAGGAAAGAGTTCAACGGAGAAGCTCCTTCGGAGTGCATCTTAGTAGCTCCAAGTCCTGTAACTAAAGTCAGTAGAAAACTACAGCTCAGTGCAGACAGGGCTGCTAATTTCTCCGACCTTTCAATTATGAAGATCTGAGTCACCCCAACAGATGACCAACTGAAGTGTTATAAACTATTTTTGTTTCTATTTTTTCCCCTATCCTTACACCAACCATAAGCTATGTTACAGGGATTACTTTAATATTTCAGCATTTAAGTTACAGAATACTCAGGAGAAGCATGACTCAGAAGAGTGAACACCCTCTAAAGATGGAAAAAGGGAGATTTTGTGTACTCCACTAGGGGAAAACGCTAGCATGCTTTTGGTTGCTTGAGGGGTGACTATATCGTGTGAACTGGAAGAAAGATGTTGAATATGTTTGGAGGTTAACCATGGTTAAAAGATGTTTGCAAGCCAGGCTCGGTGGCTCAGCCTATAATCCCAGCACTTTGGGAGGCTGAGGTGAGTGGATTGCCTGAGCCTGCGGGTTCGAGACCTGCCTGGCCAACTTGGCGAGACCTCGTCTCTACAATAAATCAAAAATTAGCCAGGTGTGGTAGCGCACGCCTGTAGTTCTAGCTACTTGGAAGGCTGAGGCAGAAGGATTGCCGGAGCCCAGCAGGTTGAGGCTGCGGTGGCCGGGAGCGGCCACTGCACTCCAGTCTGGGCGACAGAGTGAGACTCCAACTCAAAAAAAAAAGATGTTTGTATCAACGCCAAGTTAACAAGAGGTGGACTGCAAGGATTGTGCTCTTAACACATTTCACAAACAGCGCATTTCACTTCTCAGAATTCTCTTCCCAGCGTAGTCTTGGAAAGGAAACTTGTATGGCAGGAGTGAAGGAGAATCGCAAGGCAAAGGGAAAGCAGGAGCCATGGCTTCCAGCAGTTCGCAACAGTCAGACACAGTGAGGGACAGACACAGAGGTGCCCAGCTCGCAACTCACTCCTATCTGCTCCTCATCCAGATTGTCTTCCAAAGGATGGGCCCTGCTGACCAGCGGCAGCCCCAGGCTTAACACCCCCAAACTGACTGCAGACCAACAGAGGCAATGGAGGAAACTCTCCACAAGCCTCCACTTTGAGATTTCACGTCTGCAACTGCGTGGACCTGGCCTCTCAAACTGCCCTGCAAGTCTGACTTCTCTCCCCATTCCAATGCTTCAGAAGAAGAACTGCTTTGTGATTAGATCTGTGGGGGCTCTAACTTCCCCCTTCAGACCTCCTCTTCCTTAACTTTTTCACATTTGTGTAAGGTCTAGTTCCTTAAATGAATTCCTTATTTCCATAATATTCATAGTGGTTTGACTTCCCTGATCAGCCCTGACAATACTCTGATCCTTTTTTAGCTGCAAGGGCTTTAATTGCTCACAACTAATTCCATTAACTATGACAGGTAGGGAAAGCACATGTTTTTGAATGACTGTAAACTAGGTATTTCAGCTTTGTGCTTCCTTCGCATGTCTAAAAACATTTTAGGATTCATATTTACAAGTTGCCACATTTGCCATCACTCCCATAAGAAAATATCCCCACAATCCACAATCATTATTTGGAAAGAGTGTATTTTTTGTTCAGTATTTCATGCCACTGAATGATTCATGTCTAAGATGTCAAAGGAAGAAAATTTTGGATGTGCCGCTTGATTAACCTGTCATTAAAATTCCACATTTGGGGGCTTAGGGTGAGTCACTTGGTTTACATTTCTGCATTTATCAACTCCAATTAGGTGCATCTCTGAAGGTGCCCCTCTAAAAGGTTTAAAAGTCAATTAACCTTAAGACAAGTACAAATTTTATGAGCCATAATTTAAGTACCAGAGCCACTATCACCTGAAGAATGAGATAATGGAAATAATTTATTACATCTTATGCTTGACATTTTCAAGCACTAAAGTCCAAACTCGTTTCTGAAGTTCTCTAACTTACATCAAGTCAGTAACAGTTTTTATGACTTGGAATAAACACTCATTAGTCGTTGCAGTGCTTATCTGGTTTTGTCTCATTTATTTAAAAATAATGTCATGAACTTGAAGTCATTCACAGTAACCACTGAAAACTCTGACACAAAATTTATCTTTAAAACAAACAGCTCTGGATGTGAGTAACAAATGTCTTCATGTCCTCATAAGTCAACATGTTAAAAGTTCCCTTCTCTTCGTGAAACATGTAACAGCCCTGTGTATGACTTTAAGGAAACTAAGATAGGAAACAAGTAGGATAGTTTTGTTTTATTCTTCTGGCATTCAAGAAACTGAGAAGCAAGGCCACTAAAAAGGTATGGGTGGGTAGAAGATGATCAGCTACAGACAAGTTGGGTTGGCTGAATGCATAATCTAGTAAAAGGTGCGATGGTTCAAACCTGTAATCTCAGCACTTTTGGGGGCCGAGGCAAGAGGATTATCTGAGCCAAGGGGTACGAGACCAGCCTAGGCAACTTGGTAAGGCCTCGTCTCTCTGGCTACTTGGAGGGCCAAGGGAAAAGAATTGCCTGAACCCGGCAGGTCAATGCTGGGGTGGCCATGAGCATGCCACTGTACTCCAGCCTGGGTGATGGAGTGAAACTCCGACTCCAAAAATAAAAGCAGACCCATGTACAACCTCAGGGTGACCTATAGTGAAGTTGTCATGTCTCCCTAAAAAGTAGAAAAAGTCTGATGGAAATGTGCTTATACGAGAGGGTCATGGAAAAACTGACACCAGTAGTACTTCAGTCGTGGTGATCTAAAGATTCATTTCCAGGATACAAGAGGATTTCATACTCAAATTACTAATGTTATTTTTCACAGAATTAGAAGAAATAACGCTAAAATTCATATGGAACTTTTAAAAAGTCCAAATAGCCAAAGCTATTCTAAACAAAAAGAACAAAGCTAGAGGCATCACATTGTTTTACTTCAAACTATACAACAAAGCTAAAATAACCAAGATGGCATGGTACTGATATAGAAATAGACACACGGATCAATAGATCAAAGAATCCAGAAATAAAGCCACACACCTACAACCAACTGACCCTCCACAAAGACAACAAAAATATACACTGGGGAAAGGACACCCTATTCAATAAATGTTGCTGGGAAAACTAGATTGCCATATGCAAGAGAATGAAACAGGACACCTACTTCCCACCACATACAAAAATTAATTCAAGAGAATTGAAGACCTAAAAGTAAGACCTGAAACTATAAAAATCCTAGAAAAAAATCTAGGAAAAACTCTTCTGGACATTGACCTAGGCAAAGAATTTATAACCAAATTCTCAAAAGTAAACACAACAAAAAACAAAAATAGACAAATAGGACTTAATTAAGCTAAAAGTTTCTGCAAAGTAAAATAAGCAACCAACAGCACGAACAGACAATCCACGGAATGGAAAAAAAAATTGCAAACTATGCATCCAACAAAAGGCTAACATCCAAAATCTACAGAGAACTCAAACACCTGAACAGCAACCAAACAAATTACCCCATTAGAAAGTTAGAAAAAGACCTAGACATTTTTCAAAAGATGACATACAAGCAGCCAACAAGCAAATGAAAAAAATGCTCCACAAATCACTAATCACCAGAGGAATACAAATTAAAACCACAATGAGATATCATCTTAGCCAGTCAGAATGGCTATTACTAAAAAGTCAAAAAAACAACAGACGTGGGTGAGGGTGTGGAGAAAAGGAAACAGTTGGACACAGTTGGTGGAAATGTAAATTAGCACAACCTTGGTGGAAAACAGTATGAATATTTCTCAACGAAGTAAGAATAGAACTACCATTTGATCCAGCAATCCCACCATCAGGTATACACCTAAAGAGAAAGCAATCATTATATCAAAAATATTCCTACCCTTTTATATTTATCACAGCCCTATTCACAATAGCAAAGATATGGACTCAACCAAAGTGTCCATCAACAGAGGGTTGGATAAAGAATTTGTTATATATATACATATTGGGGGGTGAATGGATAGATAGATAGGCCCCAAAAAAACCCTGGAACTTATTTATTAAAATTGTGTATTTTAATAAACAATTTTATTTAATAAAATTTAATGAAGTTTACATGTTTAAACTTTAGTCACCTTTCAACTGCTCTTCATTTTATACAGCACACCTATCAAGGCTCTTTTTCCACTCCTCAGTTTATTAACGCATCCATTTGTATGCATTATAGCACTTCTGCCGTTTTTTGTTTCACCTCTTCCACGTCAGCAAAACATTTCCCTTTGAGGACTTTTTCCATCTGGAGAAACAAAAAAAGTTACCCGAAGCAACATCAGGTGACATGAGAGGGTGGGGCACAGAAATCATGCCATTTGGGGCCAAAAACTGCTGAACCCTCAGCATGGTGTGAACAGGTACACTCGTCAATCACTCATTATGAAGTGGACAAATGTGTTGAAAGAATCTCCAAAAAAAAACTCACTGAAGCTGAACGCAGCTTCACACAATAACACTAGCTGATACGCTGATGCCAATGGGTTCCTAGAACACTTACCTTTCGGGGGAAGCCTGTACTACAAGGGACTAGCCCTCCAAAAATATAAATGCCATAGAATACTACTCAGCCATAAAAAAGAATGAAATTATGTCTATTTCAGCAACATAGATGGAACTTGGGGAAATTATCCTAAGTAAAATAACTCAAACAGAAACTCAAATACTGCATGTTCTCACTTATAAGGAGGAGCTAAACCAAGAATGCCCATGCTCATACAGAGTAGAATAGTAGACATTGGAGACTACAAAAGGTGGGGGCTGTGAAGGTTAGAAAATTACCTCCTGGGTGCCACATTCACTCTTCGAGTGATGGATACACTAACAGCTCGGACTTCACTACTACGCAATATATGCATGCAAGAAATCTGCATGTGTATCCCCCAAATATACTTACAATGTTTTAAAGATGTTTTTAAAAGCAGCCAAAATCCCATTTGAGAAGATGGCGTTATAGATGAACTCAAAGTAGAGGCAAGGAAAGAGGTTGTGACCTTGGAGAGTCAAAAGGAAAACATGGTAAAGTGAAAAGAGTCACAGAGTCAAGTGACTTGGGATTGTATCGTTGCACAAAGAGTGTGTCTTTCTCATGTGATATCTGAAGGGTGAGGAAGAAAGAGGCAAGCAGGGAGCCACACTGGGCTTGTATGGTCTGGTCAGAAGGGAAAGGAAATCTTCATCCTGGAGCCCATCGCTTCTGCCTGTACTCACACGCACATTTGAAGAGGCTTTTCTGGTTGTAAACTACACCACAGAACCTTCTTGGTTCACAAACAATTCTTGCTTGGAATTATAGCATACGCTCCATTTAGTGTGTTTTTGACACTTGCCATAATGCACTGAATTGAATCTCATTAGAAGATGAAGGCTCTAGCCGGGCTCGATGGCTCAGCCTGTCATCCCGAGCCTTTGGGAGGCTGAGGTGAGTGGATGGCCTGAGCCCGCGGGTTTGAGACCCGCCTGGGCAGCAAGACCTCATCTCTACAATAAATCAAAAAATCAGCCGGGCGAGGTAGCGCATGCCTGTAATTCCGGCTACTTGGAAGGCTGAGGCGGAAGGATCGCCGGAGCCCAGCAGGTCGAGGCTGCGGTGGCCAGGAGCGGCCACTGCACTCCAGTCTGGGCGACAGAGTGAGACTCCAACTCAAAAAAAAAAAAAGAAGATGAAGGCTCTGGTTAGTGGAAATGTCTTAGGGTCTCTGCCTTTGCCAGAACAAATTTGAGGCAAGGAGAAGTGTTGTAAGGTCACCATCCCCAAAAAGTTAAAAGGATTTTCTCACAACTTTTTCATTCATCCTGGTTTCAGGTCAAAGCAGACGTCATTACTCTCTTCACATGGAAGGTACTCAGCCCACAAATGTTGCATAATCAGAGAATGACTACACAAAAATTGAGATTCAGCCTCAAGGGCATTGCCTACCAAAATTTCACCCTTAAATACTTAGGAGGAAGCACCCCTGGGAGAAGGCAGTCCTCCCACACAGCCTCATCACCTCTGGGCCAGTGGAGGAGGAAGAAGGGATGGAGGAGTCAATGCCCAAGAGCAACTGGTCACTCCACGGCGATCTTCAGCCACCTCACCCAGGAGAGAGTTGTGCTGTCTCGTTATCACCCCTAGGCCGTCGCTGACCATTTCTGCGGTGAAGAGTTGGGCATGGAGTGTCCCAAGGAAATGGGAAGAGGTAAGAGCACCACTTAAAGCCGTGTTCCCTCCATCCTCTCACAGCCTCTTGCAACATGCCACCTGAGACTATGGCCACCACACCCTAAGTTCAAGATCGCCTTAGCCCCACCACTTCCTTTTATAATTTCTTCAAGTTGATTTATCCATCCTGATGGGAACCAAAAACATTTTTAAGCCTTTCTGGAAGCCTTGTGGTTTACACCCATATTATTCTTGACCATCATCCAAAATATAATTCCCTCCTGTCAGCTCCCCTCCTCACAGTCTCATTCTTGTTTTGCTTTGGGCTTCTTTCCTCCAGACCAATCAGAATACTGCCCTCCCTCAAGCCTATTTCTTGTTTCACAGAGAACTTCTTCTCAGAATGAAAATATCTTTACGACATCCTCAACCTCTTCCAACTCCTTGCCTGAACTGAATCCTGGAGACTTCCCAAGTACACAGCCTCCCCCAAAGCCCATCAGGGTCAACAGCCATGCTCACATTTACATCAGGCTTCAGTCAGTGTTGGGGTTCACTCTTCCTTGTTCCCCAATGCTGCTGTCTAGATCTTTTCTCTTCCTTCTGAAAGGATCACGCCTCTCTTATTCCTCAGAATGAAAATATCTTTACAACCTCCTCGATCTCTTCCTCGTCACTGCCGCTGTCCAGCTTACCCACCTCTTCCTGACTAACCAAAGATGATGGCAAACCACACAGTCATTCTACGAACTCCCTCGAGGCTCCCTCCTGGGAGACTTCAGTGTACGTGTGGACAGTCCATTCATTACACTGTCCTTTTTATGCTTCTTCTCAATTCCAGTGCCTTCAAACCTATGTCACTTCAACTGCTCTCTCGGTATAAATAACAACAAAAGTCATGTTCATTAATTAAGTGTATGATTGTCTTATGTAATCCTGACAGTATTACTATAAATTAGGTACTATGATTGATTCTACCCATTTTCCAAATGAGAAAACTGAGGTTTTGAGAGTTTAGGGAATGGGTCCAAGTTCACGATGAAAAGAGCCAATATTCCAGAAGATTCCATCAGAAAGGGAAGAAAGTATGCTTGAAAATTCCAAAGTCAAAAATATACGAATTCTTTTAATATTATCTACACTCTGCTCTCCTCCCTTTGGCACTAAAAAAAGGTCAAGAACTGATGCACCAATAATTTGGAAACTTTTGCATCAAAAGCAGCTGGATAAGTTGTAAAGTTGGCAAAAGAAGTGAATCACTTTTTAAAAGTATAAAACACAAATCAGTCTTTGTTAGAAAATAAAGGTAATTTGCTAGAAATTCCTGGTGCTGACACAGTTATTACCAGAATATTTATGAAAGTTGAGCAAAGTTGGTCCCAAGATAGTTAAAACAACCTAACTAATATGCTGGAAAAAATAAATAAAACGTCTTACAACTCTTGATTCCTGAGAGGAATCTAAGATACTTTGCCCTTCCTGTTTTTCAAAAATAATACCGTCTGGTTTAATTCTATGAATTTAGCCATTTGTTAGTTTTCAAGCGTTGGCTAATGACCACATCTACGTAACATTTATACACACAGGCATGGGGATACAGAACAAGAAAATCATTGGTATATCTTGCTTTGAGGATTTCCAAAGCAACATCCATAATATGTATTTGTATAATATGTGTATATATAGGTGTATGTATATATATAGATAGATAGATAGATGTGTGTATATATTATGTATATATGTATAAAACCGTCTATGTGTTCTGTCCTGAAGAACCCTGACTATTAAATCCATCATACTTCATATGTACATTTCTTAAGTTAGACGGTAAGTACATAGGTATTTTTTAACCATTATTCTTAGTGATTATTATTTCTATATTATCAAATAGGTAATAAAACTAACTGATTTTATTTTAAAGATGTGGGGTACAATGCCAGGTGAGGTATATAAGTGGCCAACGTACAGGTGAAGTGTGGGCCACCCACTGATCCTCACTTCACCTGGTTTGGGATCAGGTCCCCTTATTAATGTCGTGTGTCCCCTCCCACCCCCATCCCGGCAGTGACCCACTACTGCCAATCTCTTTCGTGTAGTATTAAAAACCAACTTATTTGTATACCTAACCCTGAATTATACTCCACACCTTTAAAAATAGAAATAAATAAATAAAATTTTAAAATAAAACCAACTGATTTTAAAGAGCAACACAGTCTTTGACCCTGCCCCCGATGGTTTCCCCTGTTTCTCGAGCCGCTAAGATGAAAAACATGCTGCGGTTCCCCTTGCAGCTGAGTGGACAAGAGTTGACCACAGAACCATCAAGCAAGCCCAACCTGGGGGCTAGAAGTAGCAAGTCTCAAGTTCGGTGCTGGGCCTGAGCCTTGTTTTCCAGCACAATCCATGGAAAGCCCTGTATTTGTGGGTAATGAAGTGATGCTTTGATATTCAACCTTAGCAAATCTGTTCCCAAAGCCACAGTTTCACAAAGAACGAGCAGACAAAATCCCACTATTGTGACTACATGCAAATGCTTGCAGAGAGATACTCAAAGATATTTTAAAAGTTATAATGGCAACCAAAAATGCCAAGTCTTTACCTCCCTCTCTCTTTGTGAGCCAGGGCAGGATTTTTCCTCGGATAATGTAAACAGTAATTTCTCTCAAAAAACGCAAAATAAATCTTGTCAGCACTATTTCACAACTAAGGCATTTAACCTCTAGCAAATCAACATAGAATCCAAGTCACCATGATTGAACTGTCATGGCCCATTCCATAAAAGTACATTTGTTCCAATTCATATGCCGTATCTGACTTTCAACGTGAAGTAACTTCTGGTGAATTGTATAAAATGAATTCACCTAAGTCTCACAGTCTTGTAAAATGCTGCCACTTCAATTTAAATTGTATGTTATAGCAAATATGAATTAATGTTGATCATTAAAGAGATCCCATCACTTTGCTAAGTTTGACCATTCTATATTAAACTTTTGAAGAATATTATCAACAGAGAAAATCTTATCATTTTTATGTTATATTTGTCAGGAGTACCATATCTAAAAATTCTTCCTCACCAGCATGTGTTGTTGTTTGTTTTATTAATGTTGGCAACAGCAGATACTGATGAGGATGTAGAGAAAAGGGAATGCTTCTGCACTGCTGGTGGGAATGCAAACTAGTGCAACCTCTTTGGAAGACAGTGTGGCGATTTCTGAAAGAACTAGAAATTGACCTTCCATATGATCCAGCAACCCTCCCCCGCCATTGGGAATATGCCTGGAGGAACTCAAATCACTCTACCAAAAAGATACCTGCAGATGCATGTTTGTTGCAGCTCTATTCACAAAAACATGGATCCAACCGTGCTGCCCATCAAAGCTAGACTGGATTAAAAAATGAGGTATATATATATATACACAATGGAATACTATGCAGTCATAAGGAAGGACAAACATATGGACTTTGCAGCAACTTAGACGGATTTAGAGTCGATCATACTCAGTGATCAATCACAGAAGCAAAGAAAAGAGTACCATATGTTCTCACTCATAAGCAGACCATGAACAATTATCATAATGCTATGAGAAGGGGATTGGCAGTAGTGGGAAACTGTCAGGGGAGGGGGGTGGGATTGGCAGTTGAGGGAAACTGCCAGGGGAGGGAGGGGCATACCTCATCCACAAGGGTACCTGCATAATGAACATTTGTATACCTAACCCTGAATTGTATACCATGTCTTTAAAATAAAGAAAAAATAAGCCGGGCTCGGTGGCTCAGCCTGTAATCCCGCGCCTTTGGGAGGCTGAGGTGAGTGGATTGCCTGAGCCCGCGGGTTTGAGACCTACCCGGGCAGCAAGACCTCATCTCTACAATAAATCAAAAAAT
>NW_007245889.1:63406-83002 GCF_000164805.1 Carlito syrichta
TCAGCAGGCTGAGGCGGAAGGATCGCAGAGCCCAGCAGGTCGAGGTTGTGGTGGCCGGGAGCGGCCACTGCACTCCAGTCACTTGGAGTGAGACTCCAACTCAAAAAAAAAGAAAGAAAAAATAAATAAATAAATGAAAATTCTTCAATCACATCTAAATTTTCATCAATACCAAGATAAATATAGAATACTAGGTGGTATTATTTATATCTGCATTCTTATAAGCTACAATTAAAAGAACTCTACAGATGCTCCCAGGCATACTTTCAACATAACAAGGAACAGTAGTTCCAGAGAGGCTTATATCTGCAAATGCTTGCCTCCGTTGAGGATACAGTTTTTGCTGCACTCTTATAAATTCACCATCTGCAAAATGACTTGATACCGGGTTCAATTTTTTTAATTGACCCATGATTGCATTTTACAGCATCTGCTCCTATTTATTTTCATTCCAAAGCAAACTCTATTGAAATTTTAGTCTCTTCATCAGATCATTAGGTTTTTCTCTTTTTTTTGGTCAAGAAGACACCCTTATGCACACTAGAATAGGCAACCAATTCTTGATCATAGCCCCAAAAGTGTACGCCATAAAAGATAAGTGGGACCTCCTCAAATTGATAAGCTTTTGCACAGCAGAAGAAACCATCAAGTGAGTAGGGAGACAGCCCTCAGAATTGGGGGGAACAAATTTTTGCTAACTGTATACCTGGTAAAGACCTAACATCCAGGATCTACAAGGAACTCAAATGAGCCAAAAGGAAAAAAACAAACAGCCCTATTAAAAAGTGAGCAAAGGACATAAATAGACGTTTCTCAAAACAAGATATATGAGCAGTCAACAGACACATAAGAAAATACTTAGCCTCACTAATCATCAAAGAAGTGCAAATCAAAACCACACTGAGATATCACCTAACCCAAGTAAGGATGGCCATCATCAGTAAATCAAAAAACAACAGATGCTGGCGAGGATGTGAAGAAAAGGTAATGTCTCTACACTGTTGGTGGGTGTGCAAACAAGTTCAACCTCTATGGAAAACAGTGTGGCAATTTTAAAAAGAACTAGAAATTGACCTTCCATGTGGCCCAGCAATCCACTTTCTGGGAATATACCCAGAGAAACTCAAATCGTCCTACAAAAAAGATACTTGCTCACACATGTTTATTGCAGCACTATCCACAATAGTAAAAACTTGGAACCAATCCTGTTGCCCATCCAAAGTGGACTGGATAAAGAAAATGTGTACATATGCATGATGGAGTATTACACAGTCATAAAGAAGAACAAAATCATGGATTTCGCAGCAAATTGGATGGATTTAGGCTCCATCATACTAGTGATCTATCACAGAAACAAAGAACAGAGTACCGCATGTTCTCACTCATACGTGGGTCCTGAACATTTATCACAATACTACAAGAGAGGGGTTGCAGTAGCAGAACACTGCTAGGAAAGGGATAGGGGAGGTGGGGGGTCACATGCCATCACTAAGGGTACCTGATCCTAAAACAGGGGAAATGAGGACCAGTTGGAGGTGCAAACTTCACCTGGACGCAGGTGAAGACCAATTAGGTAACTAATCCTGACTTATGCTCCACATCTTTCTAATATAATAAAGTTTTTGAAGTATCTTTACCTTATATCAGTCACAGTCCTAAAATGCTTTGTTTCCTAACGACCTTCTTTCAAAACAGATATATGAGGTTGATGCATAAGTCTGTAGCATTTGTTTTCGGCAGGGCAACACTGTAGGACTGGGAGCTTGTTTCTCATTGTTATTTGGAGTGACAGTGCTATGCTTGTGGATACATCTTACATTTTGCAGATTTGAAGAAAGTCCGTGCTATTTGTGGGCTAAAGAAGATGGAATATCAAGTGGGGAAAATGAACGCTTCTGACATACTCTTCTGTTTGAGTTTAACAAAGGAATAAAGGCAGCGGAGGTGACTCAGACCATTTATGCTGTGTCCAGGGAGAATGCCAACGGGGAATGCATGGCAACAAGAGGGTTTTGTTGTTTCAAAGAGGGCCACTTAGACCTGAGGGATTCTCCACGTTGAGAAAGACCACTGGTCTCTGAGGAAGAACGTTTAAATGCTTTAATCCATGACGATCCGTGTCAATCAACCCAAGAATCAGCAAATGTGATGAATGACATGGGCAGGTGAAAAACACTACAAACTTGCGCGTCAACCCAGTTCTTTAAATAAGGCTTGCAATATGTTTTTCTTATATACCCACACACACAAAAATTGTATCTTGCTCTCCTCCATTCTTCTTGTGTAGTCATCTAGTCTGTCTTTTGCTTTGCCGTTGATGCTGAAGGCAAGAATATAAGAAGTGTTTTATTTCTAGTACAACCTCTGTGGAAAACAGTTTGGCGATTCCTAAAAGATCTAAAAATCGACCTTCCAGGCGACTCCGCAATCTCCCTGCTGGGAATATACCCGGAGGAACTCAGATCACTCTACGAAAAAGATACCTGCACATGCATGTTTAGTGCAGCCTAATTCACAACAGCAACAACATGGAACCAACTGTGCTGCCCACTGAAAGAGGACTGGATTTTAAAAAGTGGTACCTATACACGATAGAATATTATGCAGATATAAAGGACAAATTACAAACTTCACAGTAACTTGGATGGACTTAGAGTCTATAATACTGAGTGATCCATCACAGAAACAAAGAACTGAGTATCACATGTTCTCACTCATAAGCAGAACTTGAACAATTACCGTAATACTATATGGAAAAGATTGGCAGTAGTAGAAAAAAAGATACAATTACTGTAATACCATATGGAAAAGATTGGCAGTAGCAGGGGGGAAGGAAGGTGGGATTGGCAGTAGTGGAAATCTGCCAGGGAAGGGGGGCACACCTCATCAACAAGGGTACCTGCACAACGAACATTTGTATACCTAACCCCGAATTGTACCCCACATCTTTACAATTAAAAACTTTTTTAAAAAGAAATGTTATATTTATCTCAATAAATAGTGACCAATGCTCAGTCTCAGTGTCAGGGAGGTCATATGAAGAGACAGAGTCTGGAGTAACTTAGTATTCACCTCAATCATTACTCGTGGTCCAAAATGTCAGGCCAGTGTTGTCAAGTAGCCTGATATTTCAAGAGTTGCCAGAGACACATACTGATGGGAAAATTTTTAAATCTCACAATTTTTAACATTGGCAAATAATTCAATTTTTTCTACAGCTCAGGTAAAACACCTTGCTGGCCAGGTGTAGTTTACCGTGGACCCATTTAAGACTCCAGAAAATGCTTTGGTGTTTCAGTTGTTGATGTGACCTTATTAAATTCCGGGGTAATTTAAGATACATGAACTTAAAGAACTCCCAAGGAAACACAAGACTCCAGTAGCAGATCATTAAATTCTATCTTTCTGGCCTCTGCAGAAAAATACCTATGCTTCTGGTTAAATAGCAAAGCAACAGACATCTAGCACACTGTCAATGCAAGCTCACTCTGGGAAGTATCTAAATAGGTGAACGGGAAAAGTTACCTTTCTCCCTTCAATCTTTACACACATTGAGACTATCATTTTGCTCCCTTTCCTTCCCCTAATCTCCTTTATCAAATCTGAATGTGTGTCATTTGTGCCTTTTTATGGCCTCCCAATAGTAAAAGTACCAGAATATCTGCAATTATCATGTAAAAACAAATAACCAAGCAAGATAAGGGAGAGGATTAGCTCTCATTTAAATTGAATAATTTAGTCACAAAGCTAAAAGCAAATTCTATCCTGTCTGAAAAAAAATAGCACAATAAAATAACTTCTGAAAAACTTCCTGGTGACTGATGGTCTAACTTTGCAAGGTTATACAGAATGACTACCCTTTTAGGAGTTAATCAACAGTCATTTAATGAACAATTTAACATGTTAGAAATTTCAGCTCTAACATCATTGTGATTAACAGAATTTATTCATCAATACTGTCTTTTAATTTTTAATTATTTTTAGTCTTACAGTATATTTCTATCATATATTTTATAAAATTAAACTTAATGATGTAATGAAAAAATACAAGGTAAAAATCACAGAGAGACTGCATTTAGGGAATTTACAGGCACTCATGATAATATTAAACTCTCTTAGCACTGTTTCTTAGGTCAAGGCCTTCCATGAGTTTAAAACACTCTTAATTGATTTGCTACCATAGGTCAGACAGATTCAATAAAGTATGTAAAATTAATGTTAATGCTGCAAACAACATTTTGGAGATGGGACTAAAGAAGTATAATAATTCTACCAATTTACTCATTAATGTACTGCCACCAAGAACACTGATTCATCTCACAAGTGTTAGTTTAGCTCCTATTATGTGTCTGCCAAGCCCACTGTACCAGGTGCTGGGAATACAATGATGAACAAGCATCATTTTATATACGTATATGATTACTATTTATTGAGTGCTGTACTATATCTAATAGTGTTATAAGGAGTCAGGTTAATTTGAATTGCAAAACTAAAGCAGAACCTAGGCTAAATATCCTTGAAGTCTTTCTACATTTTCTGCTTGAACACTCAGAAGTTTCAAATATGTAGAAACAATATTCTGTTCATAGCATTAAGCACATATTAGCAATAATTATGCATCATTACATAAAGTATTTGAAAGCCCTAAGGATTCATTATTTAATCAAGCGGTTCCAAAGTCAGCTAGCATATTATTAACCAGCTTCTCTACTCTGCCTTGTGCAAAATGCTTGTGTACAGAAAACAAGCACTTGAAACAGGCCCATGAAGTATTTATTCTATTTTCATAAAATACATATATCTGTGTATATATAAACAAGCATGCACACACACATTATATGTATGTCCTAACTGTCCACTGAAGAATCCTGAAAGCTGATCAACACAGTAGCAAAACTTCCATGAATGAAATTAATTCCCATTAAAAGAAGATGGAGTTTCTGAAAGAAATGGCTGATTCCAGGTCTGGGGCAGGAAATGTACAAGAATATGGACCATCTCGACATATCATCAGATGGCAAGGAAGTGATCAACAGAACTCAAAAGCCAACTGGAAGAAGAGACCACTGGTCAAAGGTGGGACACCTTGGGCTTCAACAGAGAAAAGAATGGTAATGGGTTGAAACTCATTAAATATGTCTAAATCCATGAGTCCATAATAATATTTCTTAAATCCATAAGATAGTAGAGAACCAAGTTATTGTTTTGAACAATGGTATAAAAAGGAGAAGGTGAATCCAACCTTGATAGGAAAGTAAAGGTTGTATCCTGCCTTTGTTATTTAAACAACAAGCATGACATATAGTTGAAAAGGGGAAGAAATTTCTTCATAAAAATAATCGAATTATGAAATAAAAATGAAATTATAGAATTAGGATACCTCCATTTGAATTCATAAATTAAGGCTTTGAGCATCAACAGCTGCTAACATCAAAGAAAATCAAAACTGGAGGTCATGTACCTCCTGATGAAAAAAACAAAAGCAGTACCACCTATAGTCTTACCAAAGTGTGAGAACCTCACTTTGATCATTTCTCTGGATCCAGCTGCCAATTTGCACAACATGCAAGGAACAAAGAAGCAAGCTGAACTTCACCACGAGTGTGCAATCAATAAATTCCCGATGGCTGGAAATTGTAGGGGTCAAACAAACAACACCAGTTCTTCAAAAGATCATTTGTAAGGGAAAGGTAGGAAGACAAGAGATTTAAGCACACATTAAATTTTTCATTCGACTATCCAAACGATTTTATCTGGGAATGCATCTTGGAAAATAGAGTCATTCAGAGATGCAAAGAAATGATTCATAAAGTCAGTGGTTATGTGGGGGGAGGGAGGGAAGCTATGATCGACATGCAGCACACAGAGTGGCATCTAAGACACCAGCAAATTCTATTTCTTGACCTGAGTGGTGGCCATAAGGGTCTCCTCCCGCCTGTGTATACATCCTTTTTGTGTGATTTTTCTTATCAATTTTTTGGGGCATTTCTTACAATAGTACGTGGACCACATTGTTAATGGAGAACTCTTCTTGGAATTAAAGGGTTCGCATTCTGTTCAGTCTTGTCTTTCTAAGGATGAGCACCAAGTGAAGTTATTCTCCAAAACAGGCAATTAGGAAATAAATAAATAAATAAAGTGTACTCCAGGCACTGTGTTAAGCTTCTCACAGAATTCACGTTAAAATAAACTGTCTTTGCATCACTAAATAACAATTTTTGCTTCATATATGTAATAACTATTTACTGTTTCCCCTCTAGGTACTGGACATTGTGTTGCATACACAAGGAGAAACAAAATAGACTTCAGGAAGCCCTTATAATCTCCATTCATGAATTGGGAGGTATTTTGCAAGAGGTCCTCAGTAAAGTGCTGCACATACATGGTCTTATTTCCATTTCCCAGAATCCCCGTTTTATGCCAAAAGGAACTAAAATTTAAAGAAATCAAGTAGCATACCCATTTGGAAAGAGGGCTAGGACAACCTAATTCTGTAATCAACATTCTCAAGAGCTTCTCAAACTGGGATTCTAATTTTCTTTTTTTCTTTCTTTTTTTTTTTTTTTTTTTTGAGTTGGAGTCTCACTCTGTCGCCCAGACTGGAGTGCAGTGGCCACTCCTGGCCACCGCAGCCTCGACCTGCTGGGCTCCGGCGATCCTTCCACCTCAGCCTTCCAAATAGCTGGAATTACAGGCGCATGCTACCACGCCCAGCTAGTAGATTCTAATTTTCGTGGAGATACCTGATGATACGCCAGGGATACAAAAGAAAAGTTACAGGATTAATATGAAACATTTTTCTGGAGGGATAATTGTACTAATTTGCAAATAATTGAAGACATGTTTGATTCTACCATATATATATTTTAGAGTATTAGAAAAGACTCAAACACATTTTTACAATAAAACCTAGGATTGCAACAGTCATTTTCAGTGACCAAGTCTTTCTTTTTCCAGGACTATGTACCACTGTCTGTAATGCCCTGTCCTACCCTCTTTTCCTAGATAACTACTTCTCCTCAGGACTCAATCACCTGTCCCTGGTAACTAGTATTAATAATTATTATTAGGGCTGGGCATCGTGGCTCAAGCCTGTAATCCCAGCACTTTGGGAGGCCTAGGGAAGAGGACTGCCTGAGCCCAGGGGTTTGAGATCAGCCTGGGCAACTTGGTTGAGACCTCGTCTCTATAATAAATCAAAAAATAAACCAGGCATGGTAGCAAGCACCTGTAGTTCCAGCTACTTGAAAGGCTGAGGCAGAAGGATCATCTGAGCCCAGCAGGTCAAGGTTACGGTGGCCCTGAGTGTGCCACTGCACTCCAACCTGGGCAACAAAGGGAGACTCCAACTCAAAAAAAAAATAATTATTATTAATATTATTCATTGCTAATTTATCCAAGTGAAGTCCTTGATAATACAATTCTCCAGATTTATTTTATTACTTAGGAAGTCTAAGAAAATAAGTTAGATATCAAAACTATCAAATCTTTGCACTACTATAATTAATCAAATACTTCAATAGATGTGATGTTAAAAGAACGTATTCAAAGTAAGATTCACTTTCGAATGGCATCCGATGGTTAGAAAGTGGTAAGGCTAAACTGACCAAAATAAACAAACTATGGGATTGTTGATATGAGTTGAGATTCCATTCTGCACTCTTCAGAGTCAAGCTAGGAGTCCTTGGATAAGTCTGATAAACACGTGGTCCAAAGGTTTTCCTAAGTAGTAATGAAAAATACAAAAGTACTGGAGTATCAAGCCTCTTTTGGAAAAAGAGTGGAGACATTTACCTGGTTCTGGGTGTGGACTCTTCCAGGTACACAGCTACATTTACTCAGGGTTGTGCCAAAGACTGGTGGTAAGTGGGGTGGAAGATTGAGTCACATTACCAAGACAGTCATCCAAAGACAGTCTTGTGCCAGGAGTGAGCAAATCATTGACCGGGAAGTGATGCAGAAGGTTCAAGAGCCAAAAGAATTTAATTGAACTACAGCTCAAATTGTAAAAGCCAAGCAGACAAAGAGTTGAAGACACAGGTCATAGGTCAAACCTGGCAGTCCAAGATGAGATCAAGATACAAGAAGATTAAGGCCAGTATAGAAACTGAATTTAACATGCCAGCAGACCATGCCAAACAATAGGCAAGGAGGCCTGATACCTTAAAAAAAGAATACACTACGTCATGCAAATTTTATTTGAACACTAAAAGTAACCCAAAATTTTTAACAAGCATGGCTAATGGAAAATAATCTTTCATTTTAAGGGGAGCCAAATAAAAGGCTATGATTAGCATAGTCATGGTAGATCAAAACGGAACATTAAAGATCAATTTTTATCATATGATGAAGACTCGCCTTATGTACCACCATTTTAGTCTATTTTCTGCTGCTATAACAAAGCACCACAGACTGGGTAACTTAGACATTTTGCTCACAGTTCTGGAGGCTAGGAGGTCCAAGAGCATGGTGCCAAGAGCAAAGCCATCTGGTAAGGGCCTCATGCAGCGTTATTCCATGGAAGAATGCACCTCATGGCAAGAGAGCATAGGAGACAGAGAGAGAAAGAAACAGGGTCAGCTTCAACCTTTTTTGAATTTTTTTTATTTTAAAGATGTGGGGTACAATTCAGGGTTAGATATACAGATGTTCATTATGCAGGTACCCTTGTTGATGAGGCGTTCCCCCCTCTATTTCTCTGACTGTTTCCCACTACTAGCAATCCCTTTCTTATAGTATTATGATAATTGTTCAAAGTCTGTTTACGAGTGAGGACATGTGACACTCAGTTCTTTGTTTCTGTGATAGATCACTCAGTATTATAGACACTAAGTCCACTCAAGTTGCTGCGAAGTTCATAGTTTTGTCCTTCTTTGTGGCTGTGTAATATTCCACTGTGTATATGTACCACATATTTTTTATCCAGTCTTCTTTCAATGGGCAGCACAATTGGTTCCATGTTTTTGCTACTGTGAATAGTGCTGCAATAAACATGCGTGTGCAGGTATCTTTTTCATAGAGTGATTTGAGTTCCTCCAAGCATTTTTCCAGTAGGGAGATTGTGGGATCATACAGAAGGCTGATTTTTAGAGTTTTTAGGAATTGCCTCATTGTTTTCCACAGAGGTTGTATTCGTTTACACGCCCACCAGCAATGTAGAAATGTCCCCCTTTCACTGCATCCTCTCCAGCATCTGTTGTTTTTTGAGTTATTGATGATGACCATCCTGACTGGAGTGAGGTGGGATCTCTGTGTGGTTTTAATTTGCCTTTCTTTGATGACTAATGAGGTTGAGCATTTTTTCATGTTTCCGTTGGACACTTATATGTTCTCTTTTGAGAAGTGTCTATTCATATCTTTTGCCCACTTTGTAATGGAACTGTTTGTTTATTTCTTTTTGGCACATTTGAGTTCCTTGTAGATCCTAGGTGTTAGGCCTTTGTCAGGTATACAATTGGCAAATATTTTTTCCCAGCCTGTGGGCTGTCTCCCCGTTCTCTTGATGGTTTCTTTGGCTTTGCAGAAGCTTGTCAGTTTGATGAGGTCCCACTTGTCTATCTTATTTCTTATGGTATGGGCACTTGGGGTTTTGAACAGGAATTGGTTGCCAGTTCCAAATTCCATAATGGTTTCTCCTGCATTTTTTAAAGTTCTTATAGTTTGAGGTATTACATTTAGGTATTGATCCATTTAGAGTTGATTTTTGTGTATGGTGATAGATAGGGGTCTTGTTTTAATCTTCTGCATGTAGTCAGCCAGTTTTCCCAGCACCACTTACTAAATAAGTTCTCCTTTCCCCAGTGTTTGATGGTGGAGGCTTTGTCAAGATGAATTGGTTGAAAAGCTGAGGTTTTGCTTCCAGAATTTCTATCCTGTTCCATTGGTCTAGATGCCTGCTCTTGTACCATTATTGCAGCTTTAAAATAAAGCTAAAAGTCTCCCGCTTTGTTTTGTTATTGTTGTTTTTGTTGTTGTTGTTGTTTTTCTGAGGATTGTTTTGGCTATTCATGGTCGTTTATGTTTCCATATGATTCCCTGTATTGTCGTTTCCAGGTCTAAGAAGAATGCTGCTGGTAATTTAATGAGTATAGCATTAAATCTATAGATTGCCTTGGGTGGAATGGACGTCTTAACAATGTTGATTCTTCTAATCCATGAGCATGGAATGTTTTTCCATTTGTTTGTGTCATCTTTGATTTCTTTGAGCAGTGTTTTGTGGTTTTCATTGTAAAGGACTTTCATGTCTCTGGTTAGGAAGATGCCAGGGTATTTCAACTTTTTGTGGCTCTTGTGAATGAGATTGTACTTTTGGGGGGGGTTGTTTGTTTATTGTTGGTGTACAGAAATGTGACTGTCTTTTGCACATTTATTTTATACCCTGAGACCTTGCCAAAGTCCTTATCAGTAAAAGGAGGTTTTTGACAGATTCTCTTGGGTTTTCAAGGTATAGAATCATATAGAGGAATAACTTGACTTCCTCTTTTCCTATTTGGATACCCCTTATTTCCCTGTCTTGTCTGATTGGTCTAGCTGTTCCAGTATTGTTGAACAGGAGGGGTGAGAGTGGGCGTCCCTATCTTGTTCCAGTTTTCAGAGGAAAAGTTTACAATTTGGGGGTATGTTCCATCTATGTCTAGATGTTTGAGGGTTTTTATCAAGAAGGGATGCTGGATTTTATCAAAAGCTAATGATATAATCATGTGGTTTTTGTTTTTACATCTGTTGATGGATTTAATTACATTTATGGTCTTGCAGATGTTGAACCAGCCTTACATCCTGGGGATGAAGCCTGCTTAAGCTTCATCCTTTTACCAGGATCACTCCCCCAATAACTAACCCACTTCCCTTATAATAGCATTAAACCATTCATGAGAGTGGAGTCCTCATGATCTAGTTACCTCTTAAAGGCCCACCTCATTGGCAATTAAATTTCAACATGAGTTTGGGGGGGGCATTCAAGACATGTCATTCCATAAAACAAGGGAGAAAAAAGCACACTGCTTAATATAAAATAAGTGTTTAATATTTATCATACTTATATTCATAATATTATTTTTATAAATATTACATCGTCAAAAGACAATAAAATTTAAAATAGTCACTTCTCTTTGAGAAAGTAAGTTTGGTTGGTTGATTGGTTAGTCGGTTGGTTGGTTGGTTGGTTTTAATGTTCCTGTGTCAGCACTGAGCCTGACACATAGTGGCTCCCCAATACACAAATTGACAAATAAGTGAAGGATGATTCTGTGTGTGGGGTCCGTACAACATTCCTGTGTCATGATTCCTAAGTGAAATTCCAATCTCTTTCTTGCCTGAACTGACTTCAAAGCTGTAATATCAGTAAATTTTTTACTCTGAAATTTCTGTATAAAAATAGCCAGGACAGAACTGTTGGATTCCATTAAATTTATTTCTAAAATAGTTCAAGCCATCTCAAAAAGTTCCATATGGATATTTTTTTAGATTTCAGTCCTTAGCGATGTTTCAGTCCAGTTTCAAAACACACATCTGCATGTCTGACTTGGGCGGAGGTAGCTACTTCAGAACCTCTCACTCAGCTGCTTCTTTCTCTAGAGTTAACAAGAAGCAGAATCATTTGTTCTAATAACAGGGATGGTGAAACTCTGGTAATTAGAAAACTGAAGGTTTGCAATTTACAGTTCATCTCAGTACTTTCATAGTCAGTGAACACATAAAATGAAAATGACTTTACATTTCACTGGATGGGTTGTTTATTTTTAATAGATTATAATAACACAGGAGAGCAATGTCTGGAAAACCAAAAGGTCTGTGAAAGGGCTGCATTTGTTCATCAACACATTTTATGACCATGTAGATCTTGTAGGAGAAGCTACTCCGCACTGAAAACTAATTATTGGTCAGAGATATTTCCTTCAAGAAGCCTTGGATTATCACAACTGAATTCTTATTCTTTCAATCTGCTCTTCTGCAGATCTTCCTGAAAACGACCTCACTCTTTTAAAAGAATATATCACTTATAATGAGAAGAAAAATATTCTACTGTGGGAGGTTTAGATCTGAAAAAAGATAGAAAACAAGTTATTTTCATGAAAGCCTTTTGTTTAAGAAACAATAAATTCTAAGAATACTTGTGGTAAAACATGCTACTCTTAGCCATCAATCAGAAATCAACACGTCGGGAATTTCACTTCCAGCCAAGACAGATTAACAGAGACCGGTTTACCTTACCACCTTAAACAACTAGAAGACCAAACAAAATATATGGGGGAAAGATGGGGAGGTGTTCAGACATTGCAGCATAAGACTTGATCCCTTGGAAAACAGAAACAAATGTAGTGAGCTCTACTTACTGCCTAGGAGAATTTTCATACTGCAGCACAGACAGGGAGTGACCCTAACAGAGATGGAAGATATTGATGTGTTGAAGAGACAGAGACCAGAGCACAGGCAAGCCAAGGAAGCTAGAATGTGTGAGAAAGAATACCAAAGAAGAAGGAGGTGCACAGAGAGAGTGGACCCTCTTGTCTGGACAGTTACAATGTGACTATCTTGGTGTGCATGAGAGGACTCTGTCCCAGGCCAGGCGAAGAATCATTAAACCAAACAATTCCCTGAACTCACACAGGGCTAGGAATTTTTTATGTTCCAACCAGCCAGAATGGAAAGATGTCCTAATAGCCAGGGTATTGAGTAGAGTCCTCTGAAGAGTATCATCTGAGTAGTGAGACTAAATTAGCCCTAGACTAAATACTGCTCTGGATCTGCTCAAATAGAACTTAGAAGCAAAGTTCCAAAAGACCAAACTGATCTCAAGCAACTTAACTACATGCCAGAGCAAAGCCCAACAACATTTAAATGAATATGACAAAATCTAGCAATCAACCATCAAAAATTAAAGTCTGACTCCCAATCAAAATTACCAGTATTATATGACCCACAATCAAGGGAAGAATCAAGCGACAGAAACAGATTTAGAAATTACAGTGATGATTAGCAGAGAAGAACATTAATGTAACTATTGAACTATTCTCTATTCAAACTAGTATTCATATAGTCAAGGGGAAAAAGAAAAAATGAACATGAGGAGGAGAAAAAAAATGTGAGTTCTTTTTAAAGACCCAAATGAGACTTCCAGAGATGAAAAATATGATATGGCAGATGAGGGGTGAGGGATAGACAACATGTTTCAAGGAAATTTGCTATGAGCCAAATTCCACCAAGCCTGTCCCACACATTAAAAAGTCGGGCCATTTCTGTAAGTAGCTCCTCTCAGGGTTCAATAATCAAATGAGGCGACGGTCTTCACTGTAATAGAAGTTTCCCAAACTTTCTTAGGACGAATTCTTAATAGCTGGAATTCATGAAGCTTCTTTCAACTTAAGACATCTAATCATTTTCACCATCAAATAGTATCTTCCCTGTTCCTGTAGTTTCTGGAGCCATTCTAGAGGAAGCAGGAGAAGGAACACAAACTCATCAAATGTTTGGCCGTGTACAATGAGGTCAACCATGACCTTGTACCTACCAAGATGTTTCCCAGTCCTTGTCTTGGTTAGGTTCAATGTGGAAGAAGGCTACTTCTTCCTTAAAACTCTCTCCATCTTCAGTTTTTCACCACTGTTTCTCTTGCTCTGATCTCCTTTTCTAACCAGTCCTTCTCAGTCTCCCTTGCTGATGCTTGGGAAGATGACTTAAGCTAAGAAGGCTTAAATTTCAGAGCCCCATGTCTTATAAGTGATGTATCATTCCCATGATTATCTCTTCTTTAACTTAAACATTATACATAATGTCTGATTTATTTCAGATGCCACAGGAGTTGTTAGAAAATATAACTAGACAAATAAGAAAAGGTATGCTTCCAAGATAGATGAATTAAATTTAGATTAATTGATTTCAGAAATAAACTGTAAATGGCAAAAAAAAAAAAATTTCAGGGCCCCTAGCAATGTGTTGACAGAATCAGGAATGTGTATAAATTCTGTAAGAGTTTATACAAGTAACATGTGTTCTTGAATCTTGGAATCCAATTAAGGGAACACTGAGTTGAGGATGTATTTAGTGGTGGTTTGAAGCGATACAGGCATACCTCAGAGATGTTGAAGATTTGGTTGAAGACCATTGCAGCTAAATGAATATCTGTGATAAAGCAAATGACATGAATTTTCAGTTTCCTTAGGGCATATAGAAGTGTTATGTTTACACTATACTGTAATCCATTAAGTGTGCCATAGCATTATGTCTAAAAATATTGTACAAACCTTAAATTTAAAAGACTTTATTGCTAAAAGATGCTAGCAAGCATCTGAGCCTCCTACAAGTCATAGTCATATTGCTGGTGGAGCATATGACCTTGGTGTTGATGGATACACTGCTGACTGATCAGGGTTGCTGAAGGTTGGAGTGGTCATGGCAATTTCTTAAAATAAGACAACAATGAGGTTGGCTGCATCCATTGATTCTTCCCTTCAGGGAAGATTCCTCTGTAGCATGCAACAATATTTTACCCACAGTAGAACTTCTTTCAGAATTGGAGTCAATCATCTCAAACCCTGCTGCTGCTTCATCAACTAAGTTTATGTAAAATTCTAAATTCTTTGTTGTCCTCTCAACAATATTCACAGTCTCTTCATCAGGAGTGGATTCCATCTCAAGAAACCACTTACTTTACTTACCCGAAAGAAACTCATTCATTCAAGTTTTGTCATGAGATTTCAGCCATTAAAGTCCCATCTTCAAGCTCCACTTTTAATTCTGGATCCTTACTAGTTCACCACATCTGCAATTAGTTCCTCCATTGAAGACTTGAACCCCTCAAAGTCATCCATGAGAGCTGGAATCAATTTCTTGCACACTCTTGTGAATGCTGATATTTTGACCGCCTCCTATGGACAATGGCATCTAGAATGGTGAATCCTTTCCAGAAGATTGTCGATTGGATTTGCCCAGATCCACCAGAAGAATCACTCTCTATGGCAATAATTGCCTTACAAAAATGTATTTCTCAAATAATAAGACTCAAAAGTCAAAATTATTCCTTGATCCATGAGCTACAGAATGGGTGCTGTACTAGAAGGAATGAAAACAACATCCATCTCCTTGTACACGTAAATCTCCATCAGAGTTCCTGGGTGGCCAGATGCATTGTCAATGAGCAATAATGTTGTAAGAGAAATCTTTTATTCTGATCAGTGGTTCTCCACAGTGGGCTTAAACTATTCAGTAAACCATGCTGTTAACAGATATGCTGTCACTTAGGCTTTGTTGTTTCATTTATAGAACACAGGCAGAGTAGTTAGCATAACTCTCAGGACTTTTGGGAATGTCAATGAGCATTGGCTTCAACTTAAAGTCACCAGCTGCATTACCTCTAACAAGAGAGTCAACCTGTCCTTTGAAGCGTTGAAGCCAGGCATTGACTTCTCTCCAGCAGGAAAGTTCTGGAAAGGCATCTCCTTCCAACAGAAGGCTGATTTGTCCACATTGAAAATCTGTTGTTTGGCAAGGCCACTGTCATCAATCACCATAGCAAGATCTTCTGAATAATTTCCTGCAACTTCTGCACCAGCACTCGCTGCCTTACCTTGCACTGTCATGTTATGAAGATGACTTCTTCCCTTAAACTTCATGAATCAACCCCTGCAGGTTTCAAGCTTTTCTTCCACAGTTTCCTCACCTCTCTTAGCTTTTAAAGAATTGAAGAGAGTCAGGGGCTTGCTCTGGATTAGGCTTTGGCTTAAGGAAATGTTGTGGCTGATCTTCTACTAACACTTTCTCCATATTAGCAATAGAGCTGTTTTGATTTCTTGGCATTCATGTGTTCGGTGGAAGAGCACTGTTAATTTCCTCCCAGAACTTTTCCCTTACATTCACAACTTGACTAACAGTTTGACACAAGAGGCCTAGCTTTAAGCCTATCCTGGCTTTTGAGATGCCTTCCTCATTAAGCTTAATCATGTCTAGTTTTGATTTAAAGTGAGATATCAGAGACTCTTCATTTGAACACTTAGAGACCAATGTAGGGTTACTAACTGGCTTAACTTCAATACTGTTGTATCTCAGGGAGTAAGGATGCCTGAGGATAGGGAGAGCAACTGGGAATGACCGGCTGGTGGAACAGTCAGAAAACATACAACATTTATTACGTTCATCATCTTATATGGCCATGGTTCATGGAGTACCCAAACAATTCAATAGTAACGTCAGAGATTACTGGTCATGGATCATCATAACACATATAATAATAATGAAAAGATTTGAAATGCTGCAAGTATCACCAAAACCTGACACCAAGACAAGTGAGCACATGCCACTGGAAAAATGGTCCTAGGAAGGGCGCAGTGGCTCATGCCTATAATCCCAGCACTTTGGGAGGTCGAGGTGAGAGAATTGCCTGAGCCCATGGGTTCGAAACCAGTCTGGGCAACTTGGCGAGACTCATCTCTATGATAAATCAAGAAAAATGAGCCGGGCGTGGTGGCACATGCCTGTATTTCAAGATATTTGGAAGGCTGAGGCGGAAAGATCACCTGAGCCCAACAGGTCGAGGCTGCAGTGGCCATGAGCGTGCCACTGTGCTCCAACCTGGATAACAGTGTGAGACTTTGACTCAAAAGAAAAAAAACATGGTCCTGACAGACTTGCTTGATGTAGGGTATCCACAAGCCTTCAACAGATTTTGAAAAATGTAATGAACGAGGTATGCCTGCATTTTTTGTGGTCCATGTATTAAGTATGACCCATCAATGCAGAGCCAGAACACTCCAGGTGCCCACTCTGCCAGGTCACCCCAAATTATGGCACTGAGGTGCAGGGCCAGAGAATTTGTTGTGATATGAACATATTCTATAACTCCCAGCACCAGAAGTATGTGGGGAATGGAGGAAAAATAAGGTTTAACATGTACAGAGCCAGAAGCTATTTTGTGAAAAATTATTTGAATCATCAGTTAGATAAATTTATAAATGAAAGATTCAGCTCTCAGCAACACCTAATCTAAAAGTAAGCTCTCTCCTATTGTGAATATATTCCATAATGTAACATTCAAGGGGGGACCCAAAAAAACCTGGAATTATCTTTTGGAGGGGAGACTCCTTATACTACAGGCTTCCCTTGCTAGGTAAGTATTCTAGGAACCCATCAGCATCAGTGTACTGGCTAGCATCACTGTACTGTTGTGAGAGGCTGCGTTAAGTTTCAGTGACTCTGGCGGGGAGGGGATGTTTTAACATGTTTGCGCACTTCATGATGGGTGATTTATGTGTGCACCTGTCCACGCCACAATGAATGTTCAGCAGTTGTTGTTGTTGTTTTTTTACCAAAAACAGCATGACCCTCATGCCTCACCTTCCCTATCCACCTGATCTCGACCCAAGCAACTTTTCTTTGCTTCCTCGGATAAAAAAATCCCCAAAGAGAAACAGTTTGCTGATGTGGAAGAGGGAAATCAAAAAAATGGCAGAAGCATTAAAAGGCATCAAAATTGACAAGTTCAGAAACTGTTTTGAGCAGTGGAAAATAAGTGTGCCGCATCAAATGGAGAAAATGGCTTTGAAAATGGCTGAAGTTTAAACATATAAGAATAAAAACATAATTCTTATAAATAAATTCCAATTTTTTGGATACCCCCTTGTACACAATTATAACTATAAATGCAAAAGAAAATGTATTAATATTCCTGTCTTGCAGGACATAAATCCATCACACTATTACAAATAGCAAATTGTCTGTATCTGATGTTTTATGTTTCACGCATCCCAAAACATAAGTTCTCGTCTTGGCATAATGGACACATCTTATCCTGAGTTAGTGTAGTGAATCAAGTTTTGTGTCATCAGTTACGATATGGTTGGCACGGCTATTATGGTTATTAGGGCCACGGTCAGGGATTCAGCAGGTTATGGTTAATATGATAGAAGCAAGTCTAGATCTCAGGACCCAGCTAATATGATCATCAAGGCTGGAATAGTCCAAGAGCTTAACAAGACCCATGCAAACAGAGTGGTGGATGGGGCAGGGGATGTGAATGAGGGCAACACAGCTGCCATGTTTAGTGGACCAAGAACAATAATTCAGGTGATGGGGCTGATGTGTTCAGCAGCTCAAGAATTTGGCAAAATCATAGGGAAACCCAACCCTGTCATTGTAATCTTTTTTCTTGAAATACTATTGAAATGCCCATCACAATGTTTTATCTACTCAGGATTGAAGAGTGAGCAAAAATATAACTTTCTGTTATGTTTAAACCATCATATATTTGGGGTCTATTTGTTATAGCAGTTAGCCTGTTCTAGGACATGCACACATATATAACATCTCTTGTGTTATCTGCAGAGTCAGAGAACTATTGTACTCAGCCTAGAAGATCCTAAGAGGCAATGTTCCTGTCAGAAATGCAGGTTTCTGTTAAAACCAGGAATAGAAGTATAATACCATAGAGATGATTAAGACAGACTGGAGATTTGATAGAAGAAAAGATATTTCTAAAAGACACAATGGAAACATGGCCAGAAACAGAAGCAGGATGAATATGAGTTGAAAGCAGAAAGCACACAACAATGTCAAGATGAACATTGAAACTTTGGACATAATCAGATCGGCTGTGATTTGGGGTCTTGACACAAGATGAGGATGGTGGTATGGCAGCCTTAATTTCAAGGACCTAGTTATGAGTCTGGCAGATGACAACCTCTGCAACACTGTTGAGCCCAAAGCCTGCATAGATCAATCCTGAGCAAAGTTGTATTCAAAAAGCCTACACCCACAGCTAAAAAGTGAGCTTAAGGAAATTCCATTCTTTACTTACATCTCCTGAAGGACATTGAAAGTAACCTAACATATACTGCACACTTCTCATATCCCTTTCTTCTTGGTCCTCTGATCACTTCACATGTGTCTCAACCATCAGGAAAAAGACTCAAAACAAGGAAAGGAACCAAGCTCCACGGCAGAGCATCCCAGGCTTGAGATAGAGAGCTAGCATTTGTCTTCTAACCTCTAAGAGCTAAGTGCTCTGAGTCCTCTTTCCTGGAAAAGGGAGGAGGTTATCTACCTTACATATTGTTGCCAGGATTACAATTTTAATTAAAATAGGAGTCAGGCGATAAGCTCAGGAAAATTCCAGCCAAAGTCACTTTCAGAGCAGATTGTAAGTCATAGGCATCAGGCTCAGTGGGGTCTCTGGCTCCCCTTTCTTGCAGGCTTCTGTGTCACTCATGGGCTGTGCTTCTGATGTGAGAACCCCCTTCTCCCTATTTATAAGACAAGCATGAACATTTCCTTAATAGGGAAAATAAACACCTGAGCCCAGGCACCAGGCAGTGTGAGCACAGGTGTCAGCTGATTAGGAGCGTGTGGGGAAACAGCAGTTGCCTGGAACCTGGAAGCACAGGAGGTCAGGGTGGCAAGGGAAGTCAAAGTCAGAACCATCCACTGCCGGCCGGGCACAGTGGCTCACACCTGTAATCCCAGCACTTTGGGAGGCCGAGGTGGGAGGATTACTTGGGCCCAGGGGTTCAAGACCAATCTAGGCAACATAGCAGGAACTCATCTCCATAAAAATTTTTTTTTTTTTTTTGAGTTGGAGTCTCACTGTCGCCCAGACTGGAGTGCAGTGGC